>NC_069503.1:1118909556-1119107056 GCF_027579735.1 Bombina bombina
CATGTATACCCCATTTTATCCCCATCTGCTAGTGGGAGGTCTTGTATAATGTTTATCTTGCAACTTGTTGAATTACTGATTAGCTGAATTTTACTTTATTAAATCGGCTAATGGATAATACTTTATCATTTTTAATGAGATTTTTTTTTTTGTGTCACTTCCATTTAATTAAAGCCTTTCTTTGAGAGTCTGTCCTTTTATGAAAGGAAATAGGAGGGAGAATTTATTATTATGATTTTACACAAAATGGAAATTACCATATAAACGGAAGTCATATGTAAAGTGTGTTTAAAAAAAGGCTACTTACGTCTTTTTCATTTTTATATTTCTCACCTTGTGCACACATCCAGTGTATTATCTGTCACTCAAGATTGTAGACAAGGCAGCCCATTTTGTTATCCATTTCCAAGAACACTAGAGGGCAGCACAATTTCCTGCTATTTAGTGCTCCAGACACCTAGGTATCTCTACAACACAGAATATCATGGGAACGAAGGAAATTTGATAATAGAAGTAAATTGTAAACTTATTTAAAAATGTTATGCTTTGTCTGAATCACAAAAGAGAATTTTTAGGTTTCATATCCCTTTAAGGATGCATATTAGACACCCTAAATTGTAGAAGAGTCTAAACATATATGAACTATTATAACATTTTTAAAAGCAACGACACTTGGCTGCTGGAATTAGCTTTATTTTATATAATTGGTTTATACTGATTAGTATCTACCAATAAACTCCATGATCACGGATTTAACTTGAGATAAATAACACATATTTGTTTTACAAACACAATTATTGCCACATAGCTCATATCCCACAGTGCTGAAGTGGTCCACAAGGCTTCATTTTTTTTACCATTCCAATAAGTGTAACAAATACAACCAGTTTTATTATCCATTATTTATTGCTTAATAGAGCTTGGGATAGGTTTATCAATATGGCCACCGATGTAGTAAGTTGCTAAGCAACAGAGACGACATATTTATTCTGAAGTTGTGTCTTAATAAACACATTCATCACTGCACAGGTTTACAAGGTTTTTCCACTTTATTAATGCAGAAACCCCCAAGGATATGAAATACATGGCGATATGTTCTTTCCTATTATTACTAGCAATATCGTTAGCTTATTATCCTTCAGCTGATATTTCTGCAACTACTACTAATAATATTATTTATTGAAATTATGTTACATTTCTGTAATTCCACTGCTTTTGCCTCTAATAATAAAGTACTTAATTTGCTATATTACGTATTTGACCCCTTGATTGGCACAGGTTACTTAAGCATATCTTACAGTAAAGCTTGCTATCTGGGTAGGAAGACGACAGCCCCAATTTGGGGGGGCTAACAGCTACATTTATTTTAAGCCCACGAGGGACACATTTCTTTTATAACAGTTCTTCCTGTTTGTTGATATACAAGGTTTGTTTTAGATTCAATTTTAGGGAACCTTTTTTATTTAGTTCAGTTTCAAACGGTTCAGTAATTGAGCTCATAGGCAATAAATTATGACTACACAACATAAACACATATTGGAGAAGGCCTGACACACCATCCAAATATTTCTGCTTGGAAATTTTGTCAACTTTAAGGGTAAAATTGCCCAAATTTGAAGGAAAATTAAAAGTGCAAAAAAAGGGAAAATACTCTGTTTTAGAGTATTTTATTATATCACTTTTGCTTTTATATACGGTAACTATACTAGCTGTTGCCTGCGGCTTCGCTCGCATGGATTTTCTGATTTGTAAACAAATAGCAAAAAGCACGACCACTCGCAACAAAGTATGCACTCGCTGACATGAACTTGGTGATTTTTTTGTTAATTCTCTGTATTTCTCGTACATGGGCACCAATCAGTTAAGTCAAAATATGTTATTATTATTCTGTTTACAACTACTTTAATATAAAATGTTAAGGATATATTATGATTCAACAGTCAGATGTAAAAAAAAAAAAAAAAAGAGTATTCATTTTTGTAGTGATTTCCATATCTTGAGAACTACTGATGTTAGGAGCATGTAAACATACTTTATAATAAGGATTTGAAAGTATAATTTTTACTTTTCTAACATCTTCCGTTTTTGAGATGTAGGTATCCTCATAAATCACACCCCATTTCACACCCCTTAAAGGGACAGTAAAGTCATAATTAGACATTCATGATTTAGACAGAGAATATAATTTTAAACAACTTTCCAATTTACTTCTATTTAATTTGCTTCATTCTCTAGTTATGCTTTGCTGAAAGGTTTAAATAGGAAAGCTCAGTAGCAGCAAAGAACCTAGGTTCAAGCTGCTGATTGGTGGTTTCATATATATAACGATTGTCATTGGCTCACTCATGTGTTTAGTTAGAAACCAGTAGTGCATTGCTGCTCCTTCAACAAATGATACCAAGAGAATTGTATGTTCTACCTAAATCATGAAAGAAAAAATGTGCGTTTCATGTCCCTTTAAGTGTTTTTTTGGGAAATGATAAAACACATGTTTCTTTATTTTTAAAGGAAAATCTAAATACCAATTTTCACGTCTGTATCATCTTTGGTTTTTGAGATATAGATATCCTCATAAATCACCCCCCTTTTTCACCCCCTTGGGGACGTAATTTCCAAAAATCCTTTCTTAGTGGGTGCCTACAACAAAAAAAACAACGTACCTTCCAAATTTCACGTTCCTTGGTTAAACGGTTTGAGCTGGGCGTTGATGAGTCAGTCAGTCATTCAGTCAGGACTTCTTCTTTTATTTATATATATATATATATATATATATATATATATATATATATATATATATGTTTAACTACTGCAAATGGGTTAAACACATAGTTAAAGTCTACCAAAGAGCAGCACCAGAACAGCAATGCGCACCTGGAAGCTATCTACACTTATCTGGTTAGACAATGAAAGGAGGCATATATGTGTGGCCACCAATTACCAGCTAGCTCCCAGTAATGCATTGCTGCTTCTGAGCTTGACTGCCTGTTTATAGTTTTCAGACAAATGCAACAAATATATGTGTTTATATCCAAATACACATTTCTATTTACTATTATTTATTTATTTAGCTTGTTGTCATTATATGGTTTCACTAACTTTCCCTTCCAACACTTTATTTCAGCTTTAGGTAGTATAGATTTTTGTATTATTACTCCCCTATATTATTTTAGTATTGAACCTTTATAATAATATTAACACATTAGTTATTTTATATATATTTTTACTTATCAAGCAAATCATATTCATTTGTTCCTTTTTTGTTATCTTTTTCTTTAAATTTATAATTTTACTCTGGTGTACTTTGCATTATGTTAGCCAGACTTGACAATACTGATATGTGAACAATAACGGAGAAGATATCTTTTCTTGTGTTAGATTCTGTAAGAGATTGATTACAAGTCATTTCTGTAGTCTTTCAATAATCAACGTACCAGTTAAAGGGACATTATACACTCATTTTTTTTTTTTGCATAAATGTTTTGTAGACGATCTATTTATAAAGCCCATGAAGTTTTGTAAAAAAAAAAAAAAATGTTTAGTTTTGCTTATTTTTAAATAACATTGCTCTGATTTTCAGACAACTAACCAAGCTCCAAAGTTTTATTTGAATACCGCCAGCTACCTTCTTCAGCTTGCTCCTGTTTGTGTAAAGGGTCTTTTCATATGCAAAAGAAGGGGGAGGGGGGGGGGTGTCTTATTTGCCACTTGCAGTGGGCTTTCCAGCTACCTTTTCAACAGAGCCAAACTGACAGCTTCTAAGTAAGTTTTTAAACGGTTTTATACTGGATTTTTATATCAGTATCTGTGCATCTTATTCTTTATAGTAGTGTCTATTACATGCAGTTATATGAAAATGAGTGTATACTGTCCCTTTAAGGGCTAGATTACAAGTGGAGTGCTATTTTTTTGCGCACCATAAACGGGCAGATTCTCCCATTTACGGAACGCTTGATAAATAACCAGTCATTACAACTGGCTGGTTATTGCTACTGCGAGATTACGGTATCAATTAGTGTTTAAAAAATTAACCAAAGGTCAGACCTGTGGTTAATTTTTAAAATGATCCCCAATTGCCTGCAAATACAATGTGGCTTTTGTAAAATAAAAAATATTATTTTTTTTTAAAAAAAAACTGCACTAAGCAGATTTTAGGGGTTAAAAGATGGCGGGTGTGGGGTGTTAGAAAATAAATGGCACTGAAAAATACCTTTTACATAGCAATCTATGGGAACTGTGTGTTCCCTGTAAATATATATGTACAGTATACAACAGTAGTGAGTACACCCCAGTGCAATATCACTTAAATGTCAAATGATTCAAAATTGTATAACCAAACAGTAACTGCATTACGTCTAAGTTTTACTGTAGGGTATTTACTCTTATGTAAAATTAAAAACTAACAGTTTAGATTTACTATATTAAAAATACCGGAGCCAAAGCAGGAAATTAATGCAACAAAAGTCAGTGCACCTTTTATTACTGAGATTCAAATCTTTTATTTTTTTTCAATACTTTGCATGTCCACCTTTATTTTTGATGACAGACTCAATTCTCCTTGGCATGGAGGAAACCAGTGTCATACAAATTTCTGGAGAGATATTCTGCCCTTCTTAAGAGATAATAAGGGGTTGTGTGGTTCTACCATTCTCTTTAAAATACCCCAAAGGTGTCTACTGAATTCAAGTCAGGTGACATACTTGGCCAGGTCATAGTTTTCTTCTCCTTTAAAAACTCCTTTGTGATTTTGGCAGTGTGCTTTGGATCGTTATCATGCTGGAATATTCATCCTCTGCCAAACTTTTGGAGACTGGGAGTCATCTTGTCAGCCAGTATTTTGGTATATCTCAGGCATTCATGGTGCCATCTATAAATGTCATCTCCCCAACACTTTTTGCAGTCATGCAGCCCCACGTCCTCACACTCCCACCTCAATGATTCACTGTTGTGACTATGCACTCACTGTAATAATCCTTACCAGGTTCGGACCAAACATGCTGTACCCCATCTGAACCGAAAAATTGTATCTTGGTCTTGGCCATCTTACCAAATAATGTGCTCCCAGTATTCATCAAGCTTTTCATGTTGTTTAGCATAGTTTAATCTTGCAGTTTTGTGCCGAAGAGCAAGCAAGGGGGTTTTCCTTGTATGCTGTCCATAGAAGTTGACATTATGCAATGTTCTTAGCACCGTCTGAGCTGTCACAGAAACTCCAATATCTATCGATAATCCCTGAGCCAAATCTGAAGCACTTGCCTTGATGCAAATCAGAAGCACTTGCCTGTTGCCTGTTTTTCAGAGCTAGATTGTGCAAGTAACGCACTGTCCGTGGCATCATTTTAAGATGAGCCACTGCGGCTCTGATTTTTGGCACTGTGTATCGATCTATAACTCCTGATTACTGCTGCAACTGCATTTTGACTGATTTTTTGTTGGTCACCAATCATCCTGCATCCTTTTCCATCTTTGTGAAGGCTCACAATCAAATTTTCAATTCCTCTGGCAATTGTTTTCTATTTGGAGACGTGATGCAGACTTGCAGATAGACACAGCCCATTGGTCAAAAAATTAGACTGTTCTGGTAACTATGCTCATGCAATTAGGCTAATTGGAAATCATATGTGTACTCAATTTTGTTTCAGTGATCTAACTTGTAAGTTAGTGACCACAGGTGTATTCACTTTTGTTGCATTAAGTTTCTACTTTGGGGCCTGTATTTTATTTCAATATAATCTTTCTAAAGTATTTGTTTTTTATTGTTTATAATAGGGAATACTCTACTTGTCAACTAATAAAACTATTATTGAGAGGTGGTACGATTTTGAATAATTTGATATTTAAGTGATATTGCCCAGGGGTGTACTAACTTCTGTTGTATACTGTATATGCTTAAATACATACATATATATATATGTGTGTGTTAATATGTGTATATATATATATATATATATATATATATATATATATATATATATATATATATATATGTGTTAATATGTGTATATACTGTATATATATATATATATATGTGTTATATATGTGTTATATATGTGTTAATATGTGTATATAATGTATATATATATGTGTTATATATGTGTTAATATGTGTATATACTGTATATATATATATATATATGTTATATATGTGTTAATATGTGTATATACTGTATATATATATGTGTTAATATGTGTATATACTGTATATATATATATATGTGTTAATATGTGTATATACTGTATATATATATATATATATATATATATATAATTATATATATATATATATATATATGTGTTATATATGTGTTAATATGTGTATATACTGTATATATAACAGAATTTATGTTTACCTGATAAATTACTTTCTCCAACGGTGTGTCCGGTCCACGGCGTCATCCTTACTTGTGGGATATTCTCTTCCCCAACAGGAAATGGCAAAGAGCCCAGCAAAGCTGGTCACATGATCCCTCCTAGGCTCCGCCTACCCCAGTCATTCGACCGACGTTAAGGAGGAATATTTGCATAGGAGAAACCATATGATACCGTGGTGACTGTAGTTAAAGAAAATAAATTATCAGACCTGATTAAAAAACCAGGGCGGGCCGTGGACCGGACACACCGTTGGAGAAAGTAATTTATCAGGTAAACATAAATTCTGTTTTCTCCAACATAGGTGTGTCCGGTCCACGGCGTCATCCTTACTTGTGGGAACCAATACCAAAGCTTTAGGACACGGATGAAGGGAGGGAGCAAATCAGGTCACCTAAATGGAAGGCACCACGGCTTGCAAAACCTTTCTCCCAAAAATAGCCTCAGAAGAAGCAAAAGTATCAAACTTGTAAAATTTGGTAAAAGTGTGCAGTGAAGACCAAGTCGCTGCCCTACATATCTGATCAACAGAAGCCTCGTTCTTGAAGGCCCATGTGGAAGCCACAGCCCTAGTGGAATGAGCTGTGATTCTTTCAGGAGGCTGCCGTCCGGCAGTCTCGTAAGCCAATCTGATGATGCTTTTAATCCAAAAAGAGAGAGAAGTAGAAGTTGCTTTTTGACCTCTCCTTTTACCAGAATAAACAACAAACAAGGAAGATGTTTGTCTAAAATCCTTTGTAGCATCTAAATAGAAACAACTTTTGGAAGAAAACCAGGTTTAGTACGTAAAACCACCTTATCTGCATGGAACACCAGATAAGGAGGAGAACACTGCAGAGCAGATAATTCTGAAACTCTTCTAGCAGAAGAAATTGCAACCAAAAACAAAACTTTCCAAGATAATAACTTAATATCAACGGAATGTAAGGGTTCAAACGGAACCCCCTGAAGAACTGAAAGAACTAAGTTGAGACTCCAAGGAGGAGTCAAAGGTTTGTAAACAGGCTTGATTCTAACCAGAGCCTGAACAAAGGCTTGAACATCTGGCACAGCTGCCAGTTTTTTGTGAAGTAACACAGACAAGGCAGAAATCTGTCCCTTCAAGGAACTTGCAGATAATCCTTTCTCCAATCCTTCTTGAAGAAAGGATAGAATCTTAGGAATCTTTACCTTGTCCCAAGGGAATCCTTTAGATTCACACCAACAGATATATTTTTTCCATATTTTGTGGTAAATTTTTCTAGTTACAGGCTTTCTGGCCTGAACAAGAGTATCAATAACAGAATGTGAGAACCCTCGTTTTGATAAGATCAAGCGTTCAATCTCCAAGCAGTCAGCTGGAGTGAGACCAGATTCGGATGTTCGAACGGACCTTGAACAAGAAGGTCTCGTCTCAAAGGTAGCTTCCATGGTGGAGCCGATGACATATTCACCAGATCTGCATACCAAGTCCTGCGTGGCCACGCAGGAGCTATCAAGATCACCGACGCCCTCTCCTGATTGATCCTGGCTACCAGCCTGGGGATGAGAGGAAACGGCGGGAATACATAAGCTAGTTTGAAGGTCCAAGGTGCTACTAGTGCATCTACTAGAGTCGCCTTGGGATCCCTGGATCTGGACCCGTAGCAAGGAACCTTGAAGTTCTGACGAGAGGCCATCAGATCCATGTCTGGAATGCCCCACAGTTGAGTAATTTGGGCAAAGATTTCCGGATGGAGTTCCCACTCCCCCGGAAGAAAATCCGCTTCCCAATTTTCCACTCCTGGGATGTGGATTGCAGACAGGTGGCAGGAGTGAGTCTCCGCCCATTGAATGATTTTGGTCACTTCTTCCATCGCCAGGGAACTCCTTGTTCCCCCCTGATGGTTGATGTACGCAACAGTCGTCATGTTGTCTGATTGAAACCGTATGAACTTGGCCTTTGCTAGCTGAGGCCAAGCCTTGAGAGCATTGAATATCGCTCTCAGTTCCAGAATATTTATCGGTAGAAGAGATTCTTCCCGAGACCAAAGACCCTGAGCTTTCAGGGATCCCCAGACCGCGCCCCAGCCCATCAGACTGGCGTCGGTCGTGACAATGACCAACTCTGGTCTGCGGAAGGTCATCCCTTGTGACAGGTTGTCCAGGGACAGCCACCAACGGAGTGAGTCTCTGGTCCTCTGATTTACTTGTATCTTCGGAGACAAGTCTGTATAGTCCCCATTCCACTGACTGAGCATGCACAGTTGTAATGGCCTTAGATGAATGCGCGCAAAAGGAACTATGTCCATTGCCGCTACCATCAAACCTATTACTTCCATGCACTGCGCTATGGAAGGAAGAGGAACGGAATGATGTGTTTGACAAGAGTTTAGAAGTTTTGTTTTTCTGGCCTCTGTCAGAAAAATCCTCATTTCTAAGGAGTCTATTATTGTTCCCAAGAAGGGAACCCTTGTCGACGGAGATAGAGAACTCTTTTCCACGTTCACTTTCCATCCGTGAGATCTGAGAAAGGCCAGGACTATGTCCGTGTGAGCCTTTGCTTGAGGAAGGGACGACGCTTGAATCAGAATGTCGTCCAAGTAAGGTACTACTGCAATGCCCCTTGGTCTTAGCACCGCTAGAAGGGACCCTAGTACCTTTGTGAAAATCCTTGGAGCAGTGGCTAATCCGAAAGGAAGCGCCACGAACTGGTAATGCTTGTCCAGGAATGCGAACCTTAGGAACCAATGATGTTCCTTGTGGATAGGAATATGTAGATACGCATCCTTTAAATCCACCGTGGTCATGAATTGACCTTCCTGGATGGAAGGAAGAATTGTTCGAATGGTTTCCATTTTGAACGATGGAACCTTGAGAAACTTGTTTAAGATCTTGAGATCTAAGATTGGTCTGAACGTTCCCTCTTTTTTGGGAACTATGAACAGATTGGAGTAGAACCCCATCCCTTGTTCTCCTAATGGAACAGGATGAATCACTCCCATTTTTAACAGGTCTTCTACACAATGTAAGAATGCCTGTCTCTTTATGTGGTCTGAAGACAATTGAGACCTGTGGAACCTCCCCCTTGGGGGAAGCCCCTTGAATTCCAGAAGATAACCTTGGGACACTATTTCTAGTGCCCAAGGATCCAGAACATCTCTTGCCCAAGCCTGAGCGAAGAGAGAGAGTCTGCCCCCCACCAGATCCGGTCCCGGATCGGGGGCCAACATTTCATGCTGTCTTGGTAGCAGTGGCAGGTTTCTTGGCCTGCTTTCCCTTGTTCCAGCCTTGCATTGGTCTCCAGGCTGGCTTGGCTTGAGAAGTATTACCCTCTTGCTTAGAGGACGTAGCACTTGGGGCTGGTCCGTTTCTACGAAAGGGACGAAAATTAGGTTTATTTTTGGCCTTGAAAGACCTATCCTGAGGAAGGGCGTGGCCCTTACCCCCAGTGATATCAGAGATAATCTCTTTCAAGTCAGGGCCAAACAGCGTTTTCCCCTTGAAAGGAATGTTAAGGAGTTTGTTCTTGGAAGACGCATCCGCTGACCAAGATTTCAACCAAAGCGCTCTACGCGCCACAATAGCAAACCCAGAATTCTTCGCCGCTAACCTAGCCAATTGCAAAGTGGCGTCTAGGGTGAAAGAATTAGCCAATTTGAGAGCACGGATTCTGTCCATAATCTCCTCATAAGGAGGAGAATCACTATCGATCGCCTTTACTAGCTCATCGAACCAGAAACACGCGGCTGTAGTGACAGGGACAATGCATGAAATTGGTTGTAGAAGGTAACCTTGCTGAACAAACATCTTTTTAAGCAAACCTTCTAATTTTTTATCCATAGGATCTTTGAAAGCACAACTATCTTCTATGGGTATAGTGGTGCGTTTGTTTAAAGTAGAAACCGCTCCCTCGACCTTGGGGACAGTCTGCCATAAGTCCTTTCTAGGGTCGACCATAGGAAACAATTTTTTAAATATGGGGGGAGGGACGAAAGGTATACCGGGCCTTTCCCATTCTTTATTTACAATGTCCGCCACCCGCTTGGGTATAGGAAAAGCTTCTGGGAGCCCCGGGACCTCTAAGAACTTGTCCATTTTACATAGTTTCTCTGGGATGATCAAATTCTCACAATCATCCAGAGTGGATAATACCTCCTTAAGCAGAGCGCGGAGATGTTCCAACTTAAATTTAAATGTAATCACATCGGGTTCAGCTTGTTGAGAAATTTTCCCTGAATCTGAAATTTCTCCCTCAGACAAAACCTCCCTGGCCCCCTCAGACTGGTGTAGGGGCATTTCAGAACCATTATCATCAGCGTCCTCATGCTCTTCAGTATCTAAAACAGAGCAGTCGCGCTTACGCTGATAAGTGGGCATTTTGGCTAAAATGTTTTTGATAGAATTATCCATTACAGCCGTTAATTGTTGCATAGTAAGGAGTATTGGCGCGCTAGATGTACTAGGGGCCTCCTGAGTGGGCAAGACTCGTGTAGACGAAGGAGGGAATGATGCCGTACCATGCTTACTCCCCTCATTTGAGGAATCATCTTGGGCATCATTTTCAGTGTCACATAAATCACATTTATTTAAATGAGAAGGAACCTTGGCTTCCCCACATTCAGAACACAGTCTATCTGGTAGTTCAGACATGTTAAACAGGCATAAACTTGATAACAAAGTACAAAAAAACGTTTTAAAATAAAACCGTTACTGTCACTTTAAATTTTAAACTGAACACACTTTATTACTGCAATTGCGAAAAAGTATGAAGGAATTGTTCAAAATTCACCAAATTTTCACCACAGTGTCTTAAAGCCTTAAAAGTATTGCACACCAAATTTGGAAGCTTTAACCCTTAAAATAACGGAACCGGAGCCGTTTTTAACTTTAATCCCTTTACAGTCCCTGGTATCTGCTTTGCTGAGACCCAACCAAGCCCAAAGGGGAATACGATACCAAATGACGCCTTCAGAAAGTCTTTTCTATGTATCAGAGCTCCTCACACATGCGACTGCATGTCATGCTTCTCAAAAACAAGTGCGCAATACCGGCGCGAAAATGAGGCTCTGCCTATGATTAGGGAAAGCCCCTAGAGAATAAGGTGTCTAAAACAGTGCCTGCCGATATTATTTAACAAAAATACCCAGATTAAATGATTCCTCAAGGCTAAATATGTGTAATATATGAATTGATTTAGCCCAGAAAATGTCTACAGTCTTAATAAGCCCTTGTGAAGCCCTTATTTACTGTCTGAATAAAAATGGCTTACCGGATCCCATAGGGAAAATGACAGCTTCCAGCATTACATCGTCTTGTTAGAATGTGTCATACCTCAAGCAGCAAAAGACTGCTCACTGTTCCCCCAACTGAAGTTAATTCCTCTCAACAGTCCTGTGTGGAACAGCCATGGATTTTAGTAACGGTTGCTAAAATCATTTTCCTCATACAAACAGAAATCTTCATCTCTTTTCTGTTTCAGAGTAAATAGTACATACCAGCACTATTTTAAAATAACAAACTCTTGATTGAATAATAAAAACTACAGTTAAACACTAAAAAACTCTAAGCCATCTCCGTGGAGATGTTGCCTGTACAACGGCAAAGAGAATGACTGGGGTAGGCGGAGCCTAGGAGGGATCATGTGACCAGCTTTGCTGGGCTCTTTGCCATTTCCTGTTGGGGAAGAGAATATCCCACAAGTAAGGATGACGCCGTGGACCGGACACACCTATGTTGGAGAAATATATATATATATGTGTTAATATGTGTATATACTGTATATATATATATATATATATATATGTGTTATATATGTGTTAATATGTGTATATACTGTATATATATATATATATGTGTTAATATGTGTATATACTGTATATATATATATATATGTGTTATATATGTGTTAATATGTGTATATGCACATATTAACATTAATATATATGTATATATTCATATACATATATATATTTACAATCTGCTGTCCATCGCTGCACAACTTACCCCCTTTCCTGCGCTAGTTCTCATTCCGTATCTGATGGCATTAGAACGAAGCTTCCCATTGGAGCCTGTGTAAGCATACTCTCGTGAGCGCAATGCTTCCATGCAATATGAACGCGAGGTTGCATTTGCATTGCACCTTACGTGTAATACCAGCGCTGGTATTACTAAGTTGAGCACAAATATCCCTTTCATGGAATCAATAGTTTGCGTCTAATTTAGTTGTCTGTGATAATTTAAAGCCAGGTTCAACAAACCAGAAGCTAGGGAGCCTCTGGCTTCTAGATATCCAAAGTTTTTGGGTTATTCTCTATATAGCTTTATACAAATACCACTTTCTAGCTCCTAAAAGTATGTTTTGCTTTTAAATATTATTTCTGTCTTCTAGATTTTAAATAATGTATTGACCCCTAATTTAGAGCATGGATTAAGTAAAGCTATGTTTAAATATTACTCCAGCTCTTTTGCTTTCAGATTTAATCTTATTTCACAATTGGCTTCCCTTGCAAGCTTTAGTGAATCTTGCCCAGTGACTGGTTTATCTAAGAATGAATATAAGGAACAGTATGATAAGAAAAGGTAGAATTGTATTTCAAAATAGTGAAATGTGATTGGAATATGAAAATCAAATTCCTAATACTTCCTTTCCAGGATGTCCGTGTTTATCACCTATCTAGCTTGTCTGTAGTATCAGGAATTTGATTTTCATATTCCAATAACATTTCACTATCATGAAATAAAGTTCTACCTTTTGAAAGATTGTGAAATAAGATTAAATATAAATGCAAGATGACCCCCCGAGAGTTGGACAGAGATTGGCAAGTCTCCAAGAGACAGAGCCACTTACCTGCAGTGCAGAGGAGACTGGGTGAAGGCTAAAACTTGCCCCAGGTCCTGAGAGACAAGAAGTAGACAGGCTAGGTAACGCTGAAAGTGGCAGGCTCCATAAGTAGCTCCTGCAATGCTCCCTTGCTAGTCTACCGCCCAGAGTTCCCTCTTCTAAGTAGTTCCCGCCCACAGATTGTCAGAGAGAGTTCTTCTCTTACACTAACAATGGCTCAAGACACGCCCCCAATGAGTCTCATATGATCGCTGCCTCACATGGGGCTTTTTTATGATTGGCCTAATTATGTCATATGACACCTGACCTGTCAGACAGTGGGTTAATGCTCCATCCAACAACATCTAAATGGTTGCGCAGTCAAGGGAGGCTGAACTCATCGATGTATTCGCAGCGAAGCTCAGAAAATTTAGATTTTTTATTATTTTCATTTTATTTTCACATTATTTTCTTTTCATGACAGGTGAGGCTCTGCCTCGCCTAACTGCACGTCTCTGATTTCAGATTTACCGAGAACAGCTAGCTCTGCTTAAAAAGCAACACTTGTCATTTTAAAAATATTGGAACTGTAGAATATCAACATTTCTAATGTTTGATTTTTTTTTAACTAAAAGTAGTTATTTGCAGAAAACGCAACAAGAGTTACACATATAGAATTTATAGCGCACAAAGCCTGAAGCGCAGTTATTGTATCATTATTTTTCTTTATCTCTGTTTTACTTTGGAAATTCCAATGTTCTGCCTCATTGCAGTGATAAAACATAACTGTATATAAAACATATTCATTGCACTAGTAAAACCATAGAAATGTGTACTTTGCTGTGTACAGTTGAAGCTCAGCAGTATCAAAAGTTACAACTTACAAGATATTTTGCACGTCAAGCTCCTCATCTGTTCTGCTAGAAAAATTCTGCTCTGTTTATCTCTGCAGCATGAATGGTGCCAAACGAAAGCATCAGATACGTGGAGCGAATCTCTTTATAACAACTGAATTGACTTAAAGCTTCAGGGATATATTTTGTGGTTTGTATTTCCTATTAATCCTACACTTTAGTATTTAAACAGGATACAGTTTTCTTCTGCTACTAGTTATGGTATTGATCTAGATTCAATTAAAGGGAAACCCACAAATGTTTGTTTGTGGTTCAGACAGAGAATGCTTAGTTCCCAAGGTATTATTTGCTGAAGTGATATCTAGGTGTCAGGGTGCCAGGAATCAGACTGAGACGAGAAGTGTAAAAATAATCACACCTTTATTAATAGCAAAAACTAATAAAAAGTCCACAAGTAAAATAACAAGCCAGGAATCCAAAGCAGAGCTGGTAGTCAGACTAGCAGAGTCAGGAGCCAAAGTGAATAGTCAGACGAGCCGGAATCAGGAACAAGGAAAAAAGCAGAGTCAGGAACGAGCCAGGGATCTGGAACCAGGAAGGCAGCCAGGTAATACACAGGAACTCTCACAAACAGGTCTGAGACAATGCAAAGGCAAAGCATCCTGAACAGAGGCCAATTAAATAATAAATGATGACATCCCAATTCTGAGACTGCATCCTGTCTCACATGGATGATGCACACCAGTCTGGCCCTAAAAGGAAGTGCAGGAATTGAGCAGCATCCCCCACAATGCACCATAGTCAGGAAGAGAGGTGAGTAAAATGGCTGCCAGCAGCACATGGCAAACACAACAGGGAAAAAAACCTGACACTAGGTTGGTGTTGGCAGCACTATATGGCAGGAAATAGTGCTGCCACCTATTGCTTTTGCAATTGGATACCATTCATTTAAAACTGCTGCCATATAGTGCTCCAGATTTGTACACGCGTATTAGCTTATTTCTCTGTTTTTCAAATCAGATAACAAGAGAATTAAGAAAATGTGATAATCAAAGCACATTAGAAAGTTGTTTAAAACTGCATGTTCTATCTGAATCTCAATGTTTTAAGTTTTACGTCCCTTTAAAAGTGTGAAACTAATATCTAAGGATTTGCTGTAACATGACAACTCAAAAATGGCTGATTCTCTGGTCTGGGGTCTGGGGAGATTCTATGAGATGCCTCATCAGGATTACGGAGCCTTTCAGTGATTGTTTTAAAGGCAGTTTTTACATTGGGAACTGTGTATCTCATTAAAGGGACACTACACCCAAAAATTTTTTTTCATGATTTAGATAGAGAATACAATTTTAAGCAATATTCCAATTTATTTCCATTATCTAAATTCTTTAATTCTTTAGATATCCTTTGTTGAAAAAATAGCAATGCACATGGCTGAGCCAATCACACGAGGAGTTTGTGTGCAGCTACCAATCAGCAGCTACTGAGCATATCTAGATATGCTTTTCAGCATGGAATATTAAGAGATTGAAGCAAATTAGATAATAGAAGTAAATTAGAAAGCTGTTTAAAATTGCATGCTCTTTCTAAATCATGAAAGAAAAAAATTGGGTTTCATGACCCTTTAAGTGCAGTTAAGTAATATGCTTTTTGTGAAGACACTTACTTGATCAGTAAAATTAGCTGTTGATTTCTCTCCATGCTCAGGCCCTAGGTGAGAATATTAAGGTATCTGATTTTGTTTACTTGTGTTTATTGAGGAAAACATTAAAAGGGGCATTACAGTCATATGCATAGTATATGTATGTGATTAAGTACTAAACTAATCATTTGCATAACTATGTATATTGAGTAACAAGCTACTTGAAACCCTGATAACTATGTTTACATTATTTCTATTGCTCTTGACCAATCAAGGCTAGAGGTAAGTGAGTTTGTGCACTGCTCTAAGCAATAACTGTATAGTATGAAGTTGGTTCAAGCAATTTAGAGAATTTGGCCTCAAGGGGGTTTACACCAAAGCAAGAAAAATAATGAATGAATGTACGTTTGAATTTTATTTCATGTGATTATTTAATTAATCAATTTCATTAGTGTATGAGAAATTACATTTTTGTGTTATATTCCTTTAATCCCCAGAGTCCCATGGTCTCACTTGAACTAATTCATAATTCCCTTTATGTGTTTTGGACTATGTAATCATGAACCCAATTCCTGATATAACCTAATTTGCTTTATAATATGTAATTTTCTAAAGGGACAGTGAATACCTTGTAATGACAACATTTTTGGTCGTTCTTGCAATAAATTAACTTACTAACGGCTAGATTTAGAGTTTTGTCGGTAACGACCCGCGTAGCTAACGCTGGCTTTTTTCTGGCCGCACCTTTAAAATAACTCTGGTATTGAGACTCCATAGAATGTCAGCGTTAGGCTCCAAAAAAGGAGCGTAGAGCATATTTAACGCAACTGCAACTCTCGATACCAGAGTTGCTTACGGACGCAGCCAGCCTCAAAAACGTGCTCGTGCACGATTCCCCCATAGGAAACAATGGGGCTGTTTGAGCTGAAAAAAAACCTAACACCTGCAAAAAAGCCGCGTTCAGCTCCTAACACAGCCCCATTGTTTGCTATGGGGAAACACTTCCTACGTCTGCACCTAACACTCTAACATGTACCCCGAGTCTAAACGCCCCTAACCTTACACTTATTAACCCCTAATCTGCCGCCCCCGCTATCGCTGACCCCTGCATATTATTTTTAACCCCTAATCTGCCGCTCCGTAAACCGCCGCTACTTACATTATCCCTATGTACCCCTAATCTGCTGCCCCTAACACCGCCGACCCCTATATTATATTTATTAACCCCTAATCTGCCCCCCACAACGTCGCCTCCACCTGCCTACGCTTATTAACCCCTAATCTGCCGAGCGGATCTCACCGCTACTATAATAAAGTTATTAACCCCTAATCCGCCTCACTTCCGCCTCAATAACCCTATAATAAATAGTATTAACCCCTAATCTGCCCTCCCTAACATCGCCGACACCTAACTTCAATTATTAACCCCTAATCTGCCGACTGGAGCTCACCGCTATTCTAATAAATGTATTGACCCCTAAAGCTAAGTCTAAGCCTAACACTAACACCCCCCCTAAATTAAATATAATTTTAATCTAACGAAATTAATTAACTCTTATGAAATAAATTATTCCTATTTAAAGCTAAATACTTACCTGTAAAATAAATCCTAATATAGCTACAATATAAATTATAATTATATTATAGCTATTTTAGGATTAATATTTATTTTACAGGTAACTTTGTATTTATTTTAACCAGGTACAATAGCTATTAAATAGTTAAGAACTATTTAATAGCTAAAATAGTTAAAATAATTACAAATTTACCTGTAAAATAAATCCTAACCTAAGTTACAATTAAACCTAACACTACACTATCAATAAATTAATTAAATAAAATACCTATAATTATGTACAATTAAACCTAACACTACACTATCAATAAATAAATTAAATACAATTCCTACAAATAAATACAATGAAATAAACTATCTAAAGTACAAAAAATAAAAAAGAACTAAGTTACAAAAAATAAAATATTTACAAACATTAGAAATATATTACAACAATTTTAAACTAATTACACCTACTCTAAGCCCCCTAATAAAATAACAAAGCCCCCCGAAATAAAAAAATGCCCTACCCTATTCTAAATTACTAAAGTAATCAGCTCTTTTACCTTACCAGCCCTGAACAGGGCCCTTTGCGGGGCATGCCCCAAGAAGTTCAGCTCTTTTGCCTGTAAAAAAAAACATACAATACCCCCCCACAACATTACAACCCACCACCCACATAACCCTAATCTAACCCAAACCCCCCTTAAATAAACCTAACACTAAGCCCCTGAAGATCTCCCTACCTTAAATCGTCTTCACCCAGCCAAGCCAAATTCTTCATCCAAGCGGAGCAAGAAGAGGTCTTCCATCCGATTGAAGTTTTCATCCAAGAGGCATCTTCTATCGTCATCCATCCGGAGGGGAGCGGCAGCATCCTGAAGACCTCCGACGCGGAACATCCATCCTGGCCGACGACTGAACGACAAATGACGGTTCCTTTAAATGACGTCATCCAAGATGGCGTCCCTCGAATTCCGATTGGCTGATAGGATTCTATCAGCCAATCGGAATTAAGGTAGGAATATTAAAATTGTTGTAATATATTTCTAATGTTTGTAAATATTTTTTTATTTTTTGTAACTTAATTCTTTTTTATTTTTTGTACTTTAGATAGTTTATTTCATTGTATTTATTTGTAGGAATTGTATTTAATTTATTTATTGATAGTGTAGTGTTAGGTTTAATTGTAGATAATTATAGGTATTTCATTTAATTAATTTATTGATAGTGTAGTGTTAGGTTTAATTGTAACTTAGGTTAGGATTTATTTTACAGGTAAATTTGTAATTATTTTAACTATTTTAGCTATTAAATAGTTCTTAACTATTTAATAGCTATTGTACCTGGTTAAAATAAATACAAAGTTACCTGTAAAATAAATATTAATCCTAAAATAGCTATAATATAATTATAATTTATATTGTAGCTATATTAGGATTTATTTTACAGGTAAGTAGTTAGCTTTAAATAGGAATAATTTATTTCATAAGAGTTAATTAATTTCGTTAGATTAAAATTATATTTAATTTAGGGGGGGTGTTAGGGTTAGACTTAGCTTTAGGGGTTAATACATTTATTAGAATAGCGGTGAGCTCCAGTCGGCAGATTAGGGGTTAATAATTGAAGTTAGGTGTCGGCGATGTTAGGGAGGGCAGATTAGGGGTTAATACTATTTATTATAGGGTTATTGAGGCGGGAGTGAGGCGGATTAGGGGTTAATAACTTTATTATAGTAGCGGTGAGATCCGCTCGGAAGATTAGGGGTTAATAAGTGTAGGCAGGTGGAGGCGACGTTGAGGGGGGCAGATTAGGGGTTAATAAATATAATATAGGGGTCGGCGGTGCTAGGGGCAGCAGATTAGGGGTACATAGCTATAATGTAGGTGGCGGCGCTTTGCGGTCGGCAGATTAGGGGTTAATTATTGTAGGTAGCTGGCTGTGACTTTGTGGGGGGCAGGTTAGGGGTTAATAAATATAATATAGGGGTCGGCGGTGTTAGGGGCAGCAGATTAGGGGTACATAAGTGTAACGTAGGTGGCGGTCGGCAGATTAGGGGATAAAAAAAATTAATCGAGTGGTGGCGATGTGGGGGGACCTCGGTTTAGGGGTACATAGGTAGTTTATGGGTGTTAGTGTACTTTAGAGTACAGTAGTTAAGAGCTTTATAAACCGGCGTTAGCCCAGAAAGCTCTTAACTACTGACTTTTTTCTG
This sequence comes from Bombina bombina, assembly GCF_027579735.1. Taxonomy (NCBI): domain Eukaryota; kingdom Metazoa; phylum Chordata; class Amphibia; order Anura; family Bombinatoridae; genus Bombina; species Bombina bombina. Next base: position 1,118,928,969 of record NC_069503.1, read on the forward strand.
CAGCTGGAGTTTTGTCGTTAGAATTCTAACGCTCACTTCAGACACGACTCTAAATACCGGAGTTAGAAAGATCCCATTGAAAAGATAAAATACGCAATTGACGTAAGGGGATCTGCGGTATGGAAAAGTCACGGCTGAAAAGTGAGCGTTAGACCCTTTTTTGAATGACTCCAAATACCGGAGGTAGCCTAAAACCAGCGTTAGGAGCCTCTAACGCTGGTTTTCACGGCTACCGCCAAACTCCAAATCTAGGCCTAAGTGAATGTGAAAAAAATGATTTAATTAATATTTTATTTGCTGCTATTGCTTTTGAATAGCCAAACTCCATGCACTTTATTTGTAGCAGCCAACCTGAACTTATTACTGGTAGCGACAGTCATTATAAATAGAACTTATATTGTATTGCGGTCAATAGGGACATGTATGTGGCAGAGTTAGGCTTGTGACACCTGCTGTGTGCACTTTTAGTCCTCTGAATAGGAAAACTCTTCTTCAGACATAAATAACGGGAAATGAGACTAAACAAGTGATGAAAGTGTTTTGCAGTTGTTTTATTATGAATAATTCAACATTTTATATTACAATATTTTTACTACTTTAATACTAATTACGAGTTTCTTAAAGGGACATTGAACTCAACATATCAGGAAATCAGGATCATATATTTCATCTTCCCTGAACTGCTTGATTTGAAAGTGTTAATTGATTTTTGTACAATTATTTTGCACCTCAATATTAATAAATACTATTAGTTTATATGCGTGCTTGGCCTTAATATAAACACTTTTATACATGCACATAACATACAACCGAATAAGTTATAAAAGAGAATGATTCATAAATTTCTATTTAACCATCACTAAGATTATGTTGGTGCATTTTTATTCTAAAAATTAGTTTCCTTCTATAAGAAATTAGAAGCAGATATTTACAATGTATAATTAGCATGCACCTACAGGTATTTGGTACAATGGTACTCAGAATTTTACCTTTTTTTTGTATTTATCTTAATTTTGACTAAAACCTGTAAATGATTGAATGAATGAATCACCTCTTTGCTTCTAGATGCTTTATGAGCAGGGGATTCTGTGTAAAGATGGTTAAGCCTATTTGAATAATATTACCCATAGTTCCCTGTTTATGTAAAAACCCTGTTAGTTGATGTAAATGTCATTACTTATTTACTAGTCTTATGTTTAAAAAAATACAAACCCCCAAGCTAAATAAAATTAAAAAAGTAAAATTAGAGAAAAAAATAAATAAAGCTATCAAAAATAAAAAAATGTAAACCTAAACTAATACCCCTATAAAAATAAAAAATCCCAATAAAATAAAAACACCCCTAATCTAAACTACCAATAGCCATTAAAAGGGCCTTTTGTAGGGCATTGCTCTTAGTTAAACAGCTCTTTTACCTCTAAAAATTACTAAGTCCCCCCTAACAGTAAAAATTCCCCACCCACCTAACCCCAAAAGTAAAAAAACCTAACACTAAAAAAACGAACTACCAATTGCCCCTAAAGGGGCATTTGTATGGGCATTGCCCTTAAAAGGGCAATCAGCTCTATTTCAAGCCCAAAAAACCCTAATCTAAAAAAAAAACACCCCAAATTAAAATAAAAAAGCTTAAACCTAAGCCTCAAATAGGTACTCACTGTTCCTGAAGTCCGGCGGAGAAGGTCTTCTTCCAGACAGATCCATCATCTTCTATCTTCATCCGGAGTGAAAGCAGCGTGGGACAGAGGTGTGGAGCTGTGTTCCCAATGCCTGGATCCTCAGCGGCGGTCCTCAACGTTGGCGACGGTGTTCCTTGGGGGGATGGAGGCTCCATCGTAGACTGAAGATTGAATGCAAGGTACCGCAATCAATGTGGGGTATCTTGCATTCCTATTTGCTGAAATTTTGAAATCAGCCAATAGGTTTAGTGCTACTGAAATCCTATTGGTTGTTCAAATCAGCCAATAAGATTTCAGTATCTCTCATCCCATTGGCTAATTTCAATTTTTTTTTAATAATCTTTATTAGATAGTGTTATTATAAACTGTACTTTGCAATGTATTTTTAATGTGTTTTGTGACAATTTTTTGCTTTGTTTTGCGAAATAGTTAACCACAGCTCTAAAGACGCAGTAATCATTATAGTGTAAATCGTGATCATGTTTACTTTCAACTTGTAAACCCGACTTGTGCAAACACCTTTTTTGCTTGTGCACAACTGTTAACGTGCTACTCATAATCTGGCCCTATGTGTTTAACCCATGCAAAGCAATCAATGTTCAATAATAAAATGATCAAACACTTTATAGGCTTTTTATTTTTACGCAGTGATGTCCCTTTAAGTTTAGAGTGTATACTACATGGCCCCTTCTGGTTTGTCTAGTTGCCACAGGCTTATTTTATTTTTTTGTAAATTAGCCACTATATTTAGGATTGAATAGCTCAGCTGCTCTTTGCAACACAGCATTATTTATCATTATATTTGCTTTAATTTGTTGATATTTCTGTTGACTTTTCCATGACACTGTTATGTCTTTAGGGTGTTTTTTTGTAACTTTTTATTTTCATCTTCAAGTTAATGTTTTGTTCTTTTTATGGAAAATTTGTCTACTAACCATGTAACTTTCTGCTTCATGAATTATGTATCAAAGAAAATGGATTTTATCTTGTCCAAAGAAATTTACAATTCATGGGGGGGGGGTATTTTTTTTTTTTATTTTTTTTAGAATATTTTCACATTGAATGAATTTGGTATTATTTCTCAAATTATATACAAAAAGTATATGCTTTTAAATTATTATAACATAAATGTCTTTTTTTCATCATCAGGGAAATGTTGTGTATAATATTTGCTATTGTATTTGTATTTATTTATTTTATGGGAACATATCACCTTCCAACGTAGCAGCAATTCAGAGAACCTATTTTTAAAAAAATCACATATGTTCGTTGGCTAAGGAAAATACTAAAGTAGTTTTTGTTGAGATCACATTTATTATTACCTAAATAATTAGATACAGATTTGAAATGAAACAAAATTGAATATTAAAATGTTGATTACTATGACAGATGCTTCAACATATCCACTTCCAAGCATTGTATATTTAGAATATTGTTATAAAGGGATGACTATTTGTTATTAATTGTGCGTCTTCAAAACCAATATATAAAAAACAATCATAAGTAAAAGTTACCTGCAGAATATTTAGTTTTATATACATTTCTCCTGGGTTTTTTCATATTTTTTTTGTGAAGGTACCACTAGTAATGAAGCCAATCTCTGCACCAATGTATCTCGGAACGCTGTTCTTTTAAATGTAACTTTCATTCCTTTTCAGTGCACATAGAAGCTGAAATGCATTTTATTACTAGAACGGATATTAATAAATGAACCTTATGAAGACAGCTATGAAATATTCAATAAAACCCATTTGTAAAACTAATATGAGAGAAACTTCCTCAATTTGGCAACTCAATAATTTTGGTGTTGATATTGATTTGTACCCACTCATTATCACAGCCATGTGTTGTGAATCACTCTGTAATCAAAGGAGTTGTATCTATCTTGTAATTGTTTGCGTCTCAATACATAGACGAGTTCCACTGTAAGGAAAGTGATGTCACAAAAATGCCTTTAAAAAACTAAAGAAGATGCAAATTTGTGTTTCCTACATATTGGAGATGAAATAAATCAGTTTTCTATCTTGCTTGTGGTTCTTGTTTTATGTGAGAGATCTCATGTATTGTGCACCTCATCATAATATAAATATTGATTTGATAGTAGTAACTCCCACTGTCGCAAAGCTAGAAAAGATAGATGAAATTACTCTCAATAAATTTTGAAAATAATGTTGTATTTATAACAAGGCCCCTAAGAAACCATAGAACAGCAATGGTTAACCTTGGCCCCCCCTGGATGTTTTGGTATTAAATTAAAATGATGGTCAACTAGATTGCAGAGTGCCTAAGCATCATGGGAAATGTAGTCCCAAAACATGAGGTGCCACGGTTAGCTATCACTTCCTTAGAAGTATTTATGAATCTAGAACATTGTCTTTCAGCTGTCTTTGGCATCCGAGGGGTTAAATGTAATGATGTATATCAACATTTCTTCCCAAGAATAAATAAGATGATCCTTTTTTTCTGATTTAAGGAGGAGTTTTAATCAAACAAAAATATGATTGACTTATAAAATAGCAAATACACTTGCCTGATTAAGTGCTTATAATGAAAGATGCTGTAAGTAATCAAGGGAAAATATTAAAATGCATCTTTTGCTATGAAGAAGAAAATGGAATGATTTTCATTGTGATCTTTTATCAAGATTAAGGTACTCTAGTACAATTACTCACAGATCTTCCCAAATGAACTGTGATTATATTGTCACTTCTAGTTTATTCTTTCACAACAACAAAGTGAAATCATTTTTCAAAGTCTCTTTCATTTTAATATATTTTCTAATCAGATAAGTTCATAAACATAGAAAAATACTTTTTGTGGGCTGCTAAAATTCAGTTAACAAAACAATTCTTTAAAATTTGTTGCATATACGTGAACAGGTGCTGTTTCTCAAATAACCTCCATGCTTTTTTTCTAATGGAAGAAGTTTTTGTAAATAAATAAAGAATGAAGGTATCAATGGGAATATTCACTGGAAAAATATCTAGGTTTGCTTGTGTACATGAGTGTGTGTATGCTCATGTGTGTATTTTTGTGAGTATGTGTACATGTGAGTGTGTACAGGTATATGTGTGAGTTTGCATGTTGTATATGTGTGAGTGCACGTGTATATGTGTGAGTGCACGTGTGTGTGCTTGTGTGTATATGTATGAGAGTGAGTGCACGTGTATATGTGTGCGTGCATGTGTGTAAATGTGTGAGGTCTGGCTCACAATTGCTGTTCCTATTCATCCTAAAGGTGTACCTTGGGGTTGAGGTTATATTCTGTAGCATTAAGATGACCCTTTACTAGAACTAAGGGGCGTACCCCAAATCCTGAAAAAACAGCCATAGACCATGATTCCTCCTCCACCAAACTTTACAGTATTTACTATGCATTCTGGCAGGTAACGTACTCCTGGCGTCCTCCACATTTATATTTTCCCATAAGGCTGCCATATAGTGAGACGTGATTCATCACTCCAGTCTCCAGATAACGTTTCCAATGCTCCAGAGTACAGCGGTGGCGAGCTTTGACACTGTGCATTTTGATGTGAGGCACACATACAAATGTTCGGCCATGGAAACCCATTTCATGAAGCTTTTGATGCACAATCCTTGTGCTAATGTGGCCTCCAGAGGCAGTTTGGAAATCTGTGGTGAGTGATGCAACATATGATAGACAATGTTTCTGCATTCGCCAGTCCCTCTCTATTGCTCTGACATATTTCATGGTAATGTGCTGGATTCTATGCACCTGTTAGCAATGGGTGTGGCTGAATCAACTAAATTCCATAATTAGTCGGCATATCCACATACTTTTGTCCATATAGTGTATATATTACTTTTTATTGTCCAGAAATACAAAAATATTCAAATTAATTATAGTACAGAACCTGCCTTTATGAAATGACTGATTATTTGAAAGAGTAATCAAATAATCATTTTTTATAGTACAAAAAAAGTCCAAGGCTCTGTCAGCTAAGTAGTTAAATAACCTGTAGAAGAAAACAGATTATTTGTGTATTTTCATTACCATAAAATATGAACGTAATTCTGCATTGTTCATTTTATTTGCATTTTTTAACTGACTGAATTGAATTAGTTAATTTTTAGGCTTTTTTTTATTATTATTTATTAACCAAATATAGAGACAATTTATATGCAAAACAAATAGACTAATGAATGTAATCAGAATAAAGTTAAAAAAAAAAATCTGTAAACCCTGATTGCCGATTATCTTTTTATTTCATAAAACCATTTTCATAGCAATTCACGCTTAATGTAACAGACTGAAGTAATATATATTATAAACGAGCGCAAATTGCTATTTTTAGACGAAATGGTAACACATTCTGTTCCAAATTAAAAAAAAAATACTTTGATAATGTTTATGAAATGATGTAGTAATCTCACTGCTAATAGAGAAACCTATTTTAATTGGGCTAACAGGAAGTTGCAATTGAGAACATAAAGGTCTTTTTTCCCCATTTCTGTATAACAATAATTAATGCTTTATTTCTTTTCCTGGTCTAATTAGCTTTTTCACTGCTTGTGACAGCGCTCGGCTAATTAGTACTTTCCATAACATTAGCTGGCTGGTTTTAGCTGCTAACGGGTATCTGCGCTTGTAGGAAATCTCCAGCACTGGTCTATTGTGATAATGTGTGATACAATTTCTGTTTTAAAGGGACAGGAAACCTAGATTTTGTCTTTCATGATTCATACAGAGCATACAATTTTAAACAACTTTCTAATTTGCTTCTATTATCAATTTTTTTTCACTCTCACTATTATCTTTTGTTGAAAAGCAGAGACATAAGCTCAGGAGCACTATATGGCAGCATTTGTGCAAGAATATTATCAATTTGCAAGATGCCTAGATGGCAACGCTATTTCCTGCTATTAGATGCGCATATATGGTGAGCCAATGACAAGATGCATATATGTGCAGACACCAATCGCCAGCTGCCTCTCTAATAGAAGTGTGACTTGTTTTCTTTTCTTTTTTTTTATAAACAATGTGTATGAAGAGATACAAAATGCTAGAATTCATTGACAATTTACTTCATCACAGATGAATGAATGAATGAGATTTTCAGTTGAGTGCTATTTATCCAGCATGTTGTGGTGGTGTTTGCACAAATAGTGAATGTTTACACAGGAGCACAAGTGTTTAGTAAACAGGCAAAACAACACTCTATTTACATATAGTGTATTTGAGTGGAAAGGGCTCCAAAGTATTATTGATGTGTGTACATATATATATATACAGGTAGCCCTCAGTTTACGCCGGGGTTAGGTTCCAGAAGTAATGGTTGTAAATCGAAACCGTTGTAAATTGAAACCCAGTTTATAATGTAAGTCAATGGGAAGTGAGGGAGTTAGGTTCCAGGCCCCTCTCAAAATTGTCATAAGTAACACCTAATACATTATTTTTAAAGCTTTGAAATGAAGACTTTAAAATGCTAAACAGCATTATAAACCTAATAAAATAACCACACAACACAGAATATATAATTAAACTAAGTGAAATGAACAAAAACATTTGCTAAATAGCATTTTAAACCTAATAAAATAATCACACAACACAGACTTCACTTGCATTTTTATGCAAACAGTTCATTCTATGCATTCCAATCTGGACTGATTTATAGACAGGAAGATCTTGTTCCTTTGAAATCTGCTTGATAGCTCAGGTCTGGTTAAACTGATTAATTTCAGCTTGCTTGGTTTTGCTGCAACACAAGCGGACAGCTCCACCTACTGGCTATTTTAATAAATGCACTGCTTCTCAATGCTTTTCAATAGCAGTCACATGACTGGAAAAAAAGGTTGTTATTCTGAAATGGTGTAAATTGAACCGTTGTAAAACGAGGGCCACCTGTATATATATATATATATATATTAAATTTTTTATTGTGAATAAAGTTTCTGGATTTGAAGTTTTGCTGGGGAACGTTTTTGCTTCTCTAGAAACGTAGATCTCAGATTTTATAAGATCCAACAGATTATTGTGATTTCAGAATGATGACAAAGAAGTAGGTGATGATTTATATTTACCACATAAATATGCTCTCTCATTAAATAGTTTTTAATATATGAGTAATTACAGCTTTGGAGTGGCATTAAATAAAATATATGTATCTGTATTTACGCCATATTAAAAACACTAATAGTGCACAGTAAACCTCAGGTTCCAAGTCAGACATTTTTTGATCTGCCATAATTATTCAGTGAGAAAGTATAGAAATAAAAATGCGCCTGACTTGTTTCCGGAGGCTCCTATCTTATGAAGTGTATGTCACAAGGGTAACGTTGGACCCACCACATACAAAGTCATCACTGTTTGTTTTTAAAGGATGTGTCTGACTCTAGGTCATCATTTCCAAGCATCAAACCCCAATAAATATTTATGTCCTTTGCAATCAGTAAATTAAGCCCCACCAACAATCAACCTTAATAATTTGGATTTTTTGACTTTCATGAGACTTAAAGGGACATGAAACCGACATTTTTTCTTTTATGATTTAGAAAGAGCGTGCCATTTTAAACAACTTTTAAATTTACTTCTTTTATCTAATTTTTTTCATTCGCTTGATATTCTTTGCTGAAAAGCATATCTAGATAGGCTCAGTAGCTGTTTATTGGTGGCTGCACATAGAATCCTCGTGCGATTGGCTCACCCAAATGCATTGCTATTTCTTCAACAAAGGATACCTAAAGAATTAAACAAATTAGATAATAGAAGCAAATTGAAATGTTGTTTAAAATTGTATTCTCTACCTGAATCATGAAAGAAAAATTTTGGGTTTAGTGTCCCTTTAAGAGACTTTGAGTGCAATAAACTAAATAAACTAAATATAGTAACTCTACAATGGATTTTCACTCCATGCAGCAAGTCTCTTGGATGGAAGTGAAGCTTCTTTGGCTTAGTCTATGCAAGTTGGTTTGCTAGAGTTCCACTAACTGTGCCCACAAATAAGTACCAGCATCAACTATTATGGAATCATTTAGATATTTGGTACCTGGGAAATGTCCATGAAACACTGTTAGAAATACATTCTTTGTGCAACACAAAAAAATAATGTTACAAGTGGATGGTTAAATATTTTAACCAAAGCATTTTAACATGGCCAAAATGTATTTTTACAGCACCCTTGGCTTAGTGCATGAGCAATAAATGACATGAAATTTACTGCACCCCCCCAGAGAAGTCTATTACATGATGGATTTAGCCCACCCCTGCTATCTGACATACAGAGGTTAGCGCTCTAATCCAGAGATGGTCAACTGGTAGCCAGAAGGCAACATGCAGCACTCTGTCCTAATTTTTAAAGACATTGGGGTTCCTACAACCTTACCTAAATCTCGTCCTAGTCACTGAACATTTATATTAAATCTATTATTTGTTTATTTAAAAGCGATACATTTATATGTGATCCATAAGGCTTCTGAAATACCGATCTGTGGCCCCATGTGTTAGGAAGTTGGCCATCATTGCTGTAGAGTTTTGTTAGAGCAATAAATAATAATTTGTATTATGAACACAACAATAGAAACTTGCGCTTGAGTGATGTTAAAGGGACAATCAAGTCAAAATTAAAATTTCATGATTCAGATAGAGCCTACTATCTTAAACAACTTTCCAGATCACTTCCATTATCTAAATATGCACACTCTTTTTATATTCACACTTTTTGAGGCACCGACTCCTACTGAGCATGTGCAGAATATACGTTCATGCATTTTCTGATTGGCTAATGGAGGTCAAATGATGCGTTAGGAGGGAAAATGTAACTAACTTTGACATTTGTCAGAAAAAAATCTGCTATTCTTTTGAAATGCTAACAAAGTGATTATGCATTAACTCTTTATTATGTATTTATTGATTTATTGATTATTCTATTCTACTAGGTTTAGTGGTCCTTTAAGGCACCATAGCGCTTATATTTGTGCACGCCATTTGTAATCTAGTCCCTTTATTGGGAATTGCATTTAGTGCTTAATGCCCATTAAAAATCTTAACAATAGTTTTACCTCAAATGAGAGTTAAAAAGGGACAATCTAGTAAAAAATAAACTTCCATGATTCAGATAGGGCAAGTAATTATAAACAACTTTCCAGTTTACTTTTAGCTAAACCTAGGTAGGCTAATATGCTAATTTATAAGCCCTTGAAGGCCGATTCTTATCTGAATGCATTTTGACAGATTGTCACAACTAGAGGGCGTTATTGCATGTGTGCCATATAGATAAACATTGTTCTCACACCCGTAGAGTAACTTAGGACTCAGCTCTGATTGGCTAAAATGCAAGTCTGTAAAAAGAACTGAAAAAGGGGGCAGTCTGCAGAGGCTTAGATACAAGAAATACAAAAAGTATATTATTATAACTGTATTGGTTATGCAAAACTGGGGAATAGGTAATAAAGGAATTATCTATCTTTTAAACAATAAACATTCTGGTGTAGACTGTCCCTTTAAGTTGATAGACAGAACATCAGCAAATCAGATGGGTAGGATGACATGACGAGAGCTAAAATGTATCAAAGTGTGTATTACCTAACTGTTTTTTATTCTGTGTGATGTGCTATACAGGTAGACATTAAATAGATGTGATTGAGTGAATCTGTTCTGTTGACTTATTCCACGTTGTGTGTTTGATTCCATCTCCAAAGTTGGACGGGGTGAGAACAGCCAGTTCATTAAAATGCACAGAACGAAGCCTGCAAATTAAAAGATAGTGGATCTTATTAGCAGGCCTGCTGTGATTTGAGATTGTACAGTGGAGTGCAGTTCTGCATTTTATTAAAGAAAGAGATGAGACAACATTTCCAGTGCAGCAGAGAAGAGAATGCTAATGTGTTATCCCATAAAACAGATCAGTTAAATATTTCTGCAGGTAAACTGGAAAACACAATCGCCCTGAAAGCCAAAATGTCATCACAGACAGTAAATATCACTCTTTAGCTACAGAAATTATCCAGTTCTCTGTGTATTGCGTTGCTAAAAATTCAGAATGTTTACAGGAACAACTAAAGGGGATGAAACTGCATAGTTTTAAAAATCCTTGTAGTTTTTAATTTGAGTTTAGATCGGATCAGTTCTTAAAAAAAGGAATATTTTGTAATCTATTTAAATTATCCTTGTATATGCATTTTTACTAGTCTTTATTTTCTAACAAATCTGAATTAAGAATTTTTTTTTTTCTCATTCTACCTTCCTTTCTTTTAAATCTATATCTATCTATCTATCTATCTTTCTATCTATCTATCTATCTATCTATCATCTTTCTATCTATCTATCTATCATCTATCTATCTATCTGTATCTATCTATCTATCTATCTATCTGTATCTTTCTATCTATCTATCTAGCTATCTATCTATCTATCATCTATCTATCTATATCTGTCTGTCTGTATCTATCTATTTATTTATCTATCTATCATCTATCTATTTGTCTGTCTGTCTGTATCTATCTATCATCTATCTATCTATCTGTATCTTTCTATCTATCTATCTATCTGTATCTTTCTATCTATCTATCTATCTATCTATCTATCTATCTATCTATCTATCTATCATCTATCTATATCTGTCTGTCTGTCTGTATCTATCTATTTATTTATCTATCTATCATCTATCTATTTGTCTGTCTGTCTGTATCTATCTATCTATCTCTAGGAGGCTGATTTACCAAGGGCCAAATGACCCCTGGTGCCAGTTTCCGCGTGAGCCCTCAGTTATGAAGCAGCAGTCTTAAGGCTGCTGACATCAATCCCCCGATCCTATACGATCAAGTTGATTGACACTCCCTGCTAACGGCTGATTGGCTGCAAATCTGCAGGGGGTGGCATTGCACAAGCAGTTCACTAGAACTGCTTGTGCAATGTTGAATGCCGACAGCGTATGCTGTCGGCATTCAGCGATGTCAGGTGGACATGATACGCTCTTTCTCTCTGTCTTTCTCTCTCTCTCTCTTTCTTTTTCTTTCTCTCTTTCTCTTTCTTTCTTTATCTTTTTCTTTCACTCTTTCTTTCTTTCTTTCTTTCTCCCCTCTTACTATACCATATAATACTAAAGTCTTCCATTAATCACACTTGTGTCAGTTAAGACAAGGTCTACAATTCATTACTGGCACCATCACCAGCAAATGAGTTAATTTCCACAAAAAGGTATCCCTGATCCTATACTGTACCAGTTGAATTTTTAATTGTTATTGAATGTAATCTCGCCAGCACACACTTCCATATTTCACAGCCACGAATGAGTCATGACAAATGTTTAATTAAAATTCTGCTCATCTTTCTTCTTTACCTGTTTTATTCAGGAACCATAAATGAACATCTATTGTCAGATGGGAATAATGCATGCATTTAGTGGTTAAATAATTGAATTCTGTGGAGGCGAATGATGTAGCCCAGCTCATTGCTGTACGGGTCTCTTTATTCGCATATCACTTCTATTACAATCCTCTGACAGGATTCAGCTGATCATTTTAAAAATTGATTTCCCTCTCTCCAACAAATAAACAGAAATGCAAAATTCTTTAGTTGAACCTGGAACCCCTGCCAGATATTTTGCCCTTATACAGCACAGGGTGACCCACAATGTGCTACATACAACTCTTATTTAAACCTGAGACTTGTTACTACTTAAAGGGACACTGAACCCACATTTTTTCTTTTGTGATTCAGATAGAGCATGCAATTTTAAGCAACTTTCTATCTTGCTGGATAAAATGCAATTTGCCTAATCAAATTGGGGTTCTGGGGGACTCTGGAGGTGCAGTCGTGAATCAGCATAAAGAATTTAAAAAGATGAGAATGTCTGTGTAAAGTATCTTGTTTGTGTTCTTACTTTATCAAAGCTGATGAGGCTGACGCTTTTTTGTTTTTAATTTTTATTTCCTTTTCAAGTTTTTCTTTTGTGCTTATGACAAGTGCGCTGTTCTATATAGGCAGTTTGTTTTTTTCCATTTTTATTTGTTTGTTTTGTAATGATGTTTGAACATTTTGTGATGCAGTTTAGGTATTGGATTTACAAAAGTTTTATTCAATAGAAGCCAGTGAGTCTTGATCCCACTTACTAATGTGCAAATAATACTTCCTGTTTGTTCCAAAATCAATTTAAACCATGTTTACTTTTTTTTTCAAAAATGTTTAACTAAACAACTGTTTCAAATTAATGATAGGATTTTTTGGTGTTTAATCTGTGTTTCAATTGTAACAATGGTATTTGTAATGTGTGATTGGAATCTCTGACTGAGAAGGATTTACCAGACTGGCAGTTATAAACCCTGGCACAGCACAACCTCCAGCAAATATATAAATTGTAAAAAATAAATAATGTATCCAATTGTAATAAATATTTACACAAGAAAAGCATAGACTGGGAAAGAAATGTTTACCTTATAATTGCAAGATAATGAAAATAAATGTTACATTTATAAATCAATAAACAAAGCAAGAAACAAATGATAAAATGGAGCTAATAATATTTATGTATTTTAAAGTATTTGAATATTATTCATGCACCACTAATTAAAGGGAAATAAATGCAATAAGAAAGTGTTCTAATCTATAAGACCATTTTTGTTTTGCACTGTAGCTTGCATATAGCTATGAGTTTAATCCCCGCAAAGGGTTAAACACATAGTTAAAATGAGCCTCAGAGCAGCAACGTACTACTGGAAGCTAGCTGAACATATGTGGTGATGCTGAGCCAATCAAGAAAGAAAGGCATATGTGTGTAGTCACCAATCACCATGTAGCCTCCAGTAGTACATTGCTGCTTCTAAGCCTACCTAGGTATGCTTTTCATCAAACCATACCAAGAGAATAAAGTCAATTTGATAATAGCGGTAAATGGACATGAAATCGACATGTTTTCTTTCATAATTCAGATGGAGCATGCAATTTTAATCAACTTTCTATTTTACTTCTATTATCAAATTGTATTCATTTTTTTGGTATGTTTTGTTGAAAAGCAGGGATGTAAGCTCAGGAGTGTGCACGTGTCTGCAACCCTATATGGCAGCAGTTTTGTAAGAATGTTACCCATTTGCCAGAGCACTAAATGGCAGCACAATTTCTTGCCATGCAGTGCTCCAGACAAACTACCTAGGTATCTCTTCAGCAAGGAATAGCAGAGAGAAAATTTGATAATAGAAGTAAGTTGGAAAAACAATTGTATGCTCTGTCCGAATCACAAAAAAATAAATGTGTGGGTTTCATCTCCCTTTAACTGTCACTTTTTCATAACACAGAATGTGACATTTGTTCAACAGATCACACAAACAGCAGAGAGCTGACCTTTTCTATCCATATACAACCCTCTAGTGTACAGCTGGTGATGTTCCGCAGATCACACAAACAGCAGAGAGCTGACCTTTTTTATCCATATACAACCCTCCAGTGTACAGCTGGTGATGTTCCGCAGATCACACAAACAGCAGAGAGCTGACCTTTTTTATCCATATACAACCCTCTAGTTTACAGCTGGTGATGTTCCGCAGATCACACTAACAGCAGAGAGCTGACCTTTTTTATCCATATACAACCCTCTAGTGTACAGCTGGTGATGTTCCGCAGATCACACAAACAGCAGAGAGCTGACCTTTTTTATCCATATACAACCCTCTAGTGTACAGCTGGTGATGTTCCAAAGATCACAAACAGCAGAGAGCTAACCTTTTTTATCCATATACAACCCTCTAGTGTACAGCTGGTGATGTTCCGCAGATCACACAAACAGCAGAGAGCTGACCTTTTTTATCCATATACAACCCTCTAGTGTACAGCTGATGATGTTCCAAAGATCACAAACAGCAGAGAGCTAACCTTTTTTATCCATATACAACCCTCTAGTGTACAGCTGGTGATGTTCCGCAGATCACACAAACAGTAGAGAGCTGACCTTTTTTATCCATATACAACCCTCTAGTGTACAGCAGGTGATGTTCCGAAGATCACACAAACAGCAGAGAGCTGACCTTTTTTATCCATATACAACCCTCTAGTGTACAGCTGGTGATGTTCCAAAGATCACAAACAGCAGAGAGCTAACCTTTTTTATCCATATACAACCCTCTAGTGTACAGCTGGTGATGTTCCGCAGATCACACAAACAGCAGAGAGCTGACCTTTTTTATCCATATACCACCCTATAGTGTACAGCTGGTGATGTTCCGCAGATCACACAAACAGCAGAGAGCTGACCTTTTTATCCATATACAACCCTCTAGTGTACAGCTGGTGATGTTCCGCAGATCACACAAACAGCAGAGAGCTGACCTTTTTTTATCCATATACAACCCTCTAGTGTACAGCTGGTGATGTTCCGAAGATCACACAAACAGCAGAGAGCTGACCTTTTTTTATCCATATACAACCCTCTAGTGTACAGCTGGTGATGTTCCGCAGATCACACAAACAGCAGAGAGCTGACCTTTTTTATCCATATAAAACCCTCTAGTGTACAGCTGGTGATGTTCCGCAGATCACACAAACAGCAGAGAGCTGACCTTTTTTATCCATATACAACCCTCTAGCGTACAGCTGGTGATGTTCCGCAGATCACACAAACAGCAGAGAGCTGACCTTTTTTATCCATATAAAACCCTCTAGTGTACTGCTGGTGATGTTCCGAAGATCACACAAACAGCAGAGAGCTGACCTTTTTTATCCATATACAACCCTCTAGTGTACAGCTGGTGATGTTCCGCAGATCACACAAACAGCAGAGAGCTGACCTTTTTTATCCATATACAACCCTCTAGTGTACAGCTGGTGATGTTCCGCAGATCACATAAACAGCAGAGAGTTGACCTTTTTGTCCATATACATACAACAATCTAGTGTACAGCTGGTGATGTTCCGCAGGTCACACAAACAGCAGAGAGCTGACCTTTTTGCCCATATACATACAACAATCTAGTGTACAGCTGGTGATGTTCCGCAGATCACACAAACAGCAGAGAGCTGACCTTTTTATCCATATACAACCTTCTAGTGTACAGCTGGTGATGTTCTGCAGATCACACAAACAGCAGAGAGCTGACCTTTTTTATCCATAGACAACCCTCTAGTGTACAGCTAGTGATGTTCCGCAGATCACACAAACAGCAGGGAGCCAACCTTTTTTATCCATAGACAACCCTCTAGTGTACAGCTGGTGATGTTCCGCAGATCACACAAACAGCAGAGAGCTGACCTTTTTTATCCATATACAACCCTCTAGTGTACAGCTGGTGATGTTCCGCAGATCACACAAACAGCAGAGAGCTGACCATTTTTATCCATATACAACCCTCTAGTGTACAGCTGGTGATGTTCCGCAGATCACACAAACAGCAGAGAGCTGACCTTTTTTATCCATATTCAACCCTCTAGTGTACAGCTGGTGATGTTCCGCAGATCACACAAACAGCAGGGAGCCGACCTTTTTATCCATAGACAACCCTCTAGTGTACAGCTGGTGATGTTCCGCAGATCACACAAACAGCAGAGAGCTGACCTTTTTTATCCATATACAACCCTCTAGTGTACAGCTGGTGATGTTCCGCAGATCACACAAACAGCAGAGAGCTGACCTTTTTTATCCATATACAACCCTCCAGTGTACAGCTGGTGATGTTCCGCAGATCACACAAACAGCAGAGAGCTGACCTTTTTTATCCATATACAACCCTCCAGTGTACAGCTGGTGATGTTCCACAGATTACACAAACAGCAGAGAGCTGACCTTTTTTATCCATATACAACACTCTAGTGTACAGCTGGTGATGTTCCGCAGATCACACAAACAGCAGGGAGCCGACCTTTTTTATCCATATACAACCCTCCAGTGTACAGCTGGTGATGTTCCGCAGATCACACAAACAGCAGGGAGCCGACCTTTTTTATCCATATACAACCCTCCAGTGTACAGCTAGTGATAGGCAGAGATAAATCACATAACACTCTTTTTATGATAGATTAAATGAATACAATAAAATAAAGTAACCACAGTGAAAAATCACAACATTCTATAAAGAAATTATACAAAAATAAAATTGTAAATAAATGCTCCCACTGCACCTGCAAAGTAAAAACTTCCAAAACAAAGAGAAGAGATTGTATACAGTCCTTAAAGGGATATTAAACCCACATGTTTCATTTAACTGAGCGTACAATTTTAAACAACTTTTCAATTTACTTCTGTTAATTAGTTTGATTGGTTCTCTTGATATCCTTTGTTAAAAAGCATACCAAGGTAGGCTCAAAAGCAGCGATGCACTGCTGTGGTGATTGGTGACTGCACCACATGCCCTATTAGAAGAAGCCAATCACAACCTGTTACTGTAGTATACAAGGCTAAACTCTGTAACTGTGTTAGCAAAACTTTCACTGTTTTGCATTCCCTTACCTGACCCCTTTGCTGAAACATATTAGATACAATTATGTTGCAGGCTTAGGCTTATGAATTGTGGAAAATTGTGCTGAATTTGAAAAAAAATGTTGGCAAAACATTCCCAATATTTTGGATTATTATATACTCAGCCATTAGAACAGAATTAATGTTTCTAAAACCCATAGGTAGAAGTTTCTCAGATAGTTGAAGGTCTTCTTTATCTTGCTTGTGCAAATATCCGAGTTGAGGGCATCAATTCTAAAGAGGAGGGTTATTTTGATACATTCATTAAAAATAATACAAATACAAATGTATGAAGAAGATTCAGTTGTTGTTTTTCGGAAAATGTTTATTTGAATATAGAATATTCAAAAGTTATAGATTTTATTGATGAAATGTTTTTTTTTTTGTAATGAAACAAATTTGTAATATATTTTTAGTTTCTATTTTGCCCCTTTTCATGTTATTTAGTTCTGGAAATTGAGGACTTTAGATGCACCATGCCAAGGCTAATCCTACTACATATCTATCCTTAAAGGGATACTAAACCCAAATTTTGTCTTTCATGATTCAGGTACAGCATGCAATTTTAAGCAACTTTCTAATTCACTCCTATTATCAATTTTTCCTCGTTCACATGCTATCTTGATTTTAAAAAGCTAGACTGTAAGCTTAAGAGCCATCCCATTTTTGGTTTAGCACCTGGGTAGCGCTTGATGATTGGTAGCTAAATGTAGCAAACCAATCAGCAAGCGCTGCCCAGGTGCTGAAGCAAAAATGGGCTGTCTCCTAACGTTACATTACTGCTATTTAAAATAAAGACAACAAGATAACTAAGAACATTTGTTAATAGGAGCAAATGAGAAAGTTGCTTAAAATGATATGCTCTATCTGAATCATGAAAGAAAAAAATTGGGTTTAGTATCCCTTTAATTGGCTTTAACTGTTAACAACTCCAAAGCAATGCATTTTTTTTACTGGTGATATGATTGTGACTAGACTTGTTGTCTGCAGACTAAAGACCAGATTGGCTTCTCCAAATAAGGTAATTAGTGGGTGGAGTTTGGCTATCAAAAACAATTGCAGTAAAAATATGTTAATTTGTTTTTAAAAGAATGAGAATTATGTGTTATTCTATTTATGTCCTGTAATTATAAACTTTAAAGGGACACTGAACCCATTTTTTTTCTTTCTTGATTCAGATAGAGCAGCAATTTCCTATTATCAATTTTTCTTGGTTCTCTTGGTATCTTTATTTGAAAAAGCAGGAATGTGATGCATAGGAGCTGGCCCATCTTTGCTTCAGCACCTGGGTAGCACTTGCTGATTGTAGCTGCCAATCAGCAAGCGCTATCCAGTGTGCTGAACCAAAAAAGGGCCAGCTTGTAAGTTTACATTCCTGCTTTTTCAACTAAAGATACCAGGAGAACAAAGACATTTTTAAAATAAGATTAAATTAGAAAGTTGCTTAAAATTCCATGCTCTATCTGAATTATGAAAGAAAAAAAAATGGGTTCAGTGTCCCTTTAAAGTTTATAATTACAGGACATAAATAGAATAACACATAATTCTCATTCTTTTAAAAACAAATTAACATATTTTTACTGCAATTGTTTTTAATAGCCAAACTCCACCCACTAATTACCTTAGGAAACCAATATTTAATTGCCTGAGGAAACCAATATTAAATTGTAAAAATTGTAAAGTTATATATAGTCCTCTTTTCAAAGAGAAACACTGCACAATTTGAGGCAGGTTTGCTTTGTTTTTGGCAGTGAATTCAAAAAGAAATGCAAGCAAAATGCAAATTATAAATAAATAATCAGCATTTTCCAACAGAGCTTAAGAAAACAAATATAGAAATTGAGGAGTTTTTTTTAAGCATTTTCAGAAGGGTCCTGAGTCTACCTATAGGCAAAAAAGGTGAAACCTTTAATTGGAGCAAAAAAAAAATGCTGTATTATACATAAATACTTACTGCTCACCAGCAAGTAGATAGTGAAGATCTGCAATGAGAATGTGCGCATTCACGCTTGCTTTTTTATACTATTCCATGCCAATATGGCTGTCTGAAGCGTGAGATGTTGCAGCCGCGTATGTTTTCTTGCAACATTTCATACTTCGGCCGGATAGCTGCATATATCATCCATATCATCCGGACCGCTTGATTTTGAATACGGCCTTTACTTGCTGGTGAGCAACACAGACAGAAGTGCATAACAAAGTACTGATATATGCATAATACATCATTTTATTTTTGATCCAATAAAGGATTTTATATATTTGTCTCTAGGCACAAACTAGAGCCCTTAAAGGGACATGAAACCCAACATTTTTCTTTTATAATTCAGACAGAGCCTGTGATTTTAAACAAGTTTCCAATAAACACCTATTATCTAATCTGCTTAGTTCTCTTGGTATCCTTATTTGAAGACCTTGGTAGAGTGATTGGTAGCTGCACATAAATACCTCTTGTCATTGGTTCCCCAGATATGTTCAGCTAGCTCCCAGTAGTAAAATACTGCTCCTTCAAAAAAGGATATCAAGGGAATAAAGAAAATGTTACTGTAGAAGTAAATTGGAAAGTTGTCTAAAAGTGCATGCTCTAGCAGAATAATGAAAGAAAAAAATTTGGGGTTTATCTCCCTTTAACCCCTTAATGACCAGCGTCGTACCCTGTATGACGCTGGTTGTTATGCCCTTAAGGACCAGTGATGTACCCTGTACGTCGCTGCAGTCCTGGGCTTCTCTCTGCTACGATCTCGCTCAAAATAGCGAGATTGCGCTATTTCTGCATGCCCCACGAGTGGGGCACTGCAGAAATAGATTTGCAGAGTTACCGATGCAGAGAGGGCCACTACACTACAGAAAAACCGCCTTTTATTTTAGTACTGGCAGACTTTCTGCCAGTACTTAAGATGGGGGTGACAATTGTGGGATGGGGAGGGAAGAGAGCTGTTTGAGAGGGGTTAGGGAGGGATCAGGGGTAGGGCTGTGTCAGGTGGGAGGCTGATCTCTACACTAAAGCTAAAATTTACCCTACACGCTACCTAACTAGCCCCTTCACTGCTGGGCAAAATATACGTGTGGTGTGCAGTGGCATTTAGCGGCCTTCTAATAACCAAAGAGCAATGCCAAAGCCATATATGTCTGCTATTTCTGAACAAAGGGGATCCCAGAGAATAATTTACAACCATTTGTGCCATAAATGCACAAGCTGTTTGTAAATAGGTTTAGTGAGAAACCAAAAATTGTGAAAAAGTTAACTATTTTTTTTTATTTGATCGCATTTGGCGGTGAAATGGTGGCATGAAATATACCAAAATTGGCCTAGATCAATACTTTGGGTTGTCTACTAAAAAAAAAATATATATATAGTTTTGATAGGTAAATATAAAAAAGGCACTGTTTCTGTTTAAATGTAGTGATGGCAAAAATGCTAAAAGTACTCTGGTCTTTTGGGGAAGTTTTTGTCTGAAGTGCACGGTCCTTAAGGGGTTAAGTTAAATTACAGACACAAAAAAATGAAAATTAGATACAAAGACTTTATTAACCCCTTAATGACCACATCACTTTTCCATTTTCTGTCCGTTTGGGACCAAGGCTATTTTTACATTTTTGAGGTGTTTGTGTTTAGCTGTAATTTTCCTCTTACTCATTTACTGTACCCACACATATTATATACCGTTTTTCTCGCCATTAAATGGACTTTCTAAAGATACCATTATTTTCATCATATCTTATAATTTACTATAAAAAAAATTATAAAATATGAGGAAAAAATGGAAAAAAACACACTTTTTCTAACTTTGACCCCCAAAATCTGTTACACATCTACAACCACCAAAAAACACCCATGCTAAATAGTTTCTAAATTTTGTCCTGAGTTTAGAAATACCCAATGTTTACATGTTCTTTGCTTTTTTTGTAAACTATAGGGCCATAAATACAAGTAGCACTTTGCTATTTCCAAACCATTTCTTTTCAAAATTAGCGATAGTTACATTAGAGCACTGATATCTTTCAGGAATCTCTGAATATCCATTGACATGTATATATTTTTTTTTAGTAGACAACCCAAAGTATTGATCTAGGCCCATTTTGGTATATTTCATGCCACCATTTCACCGCCAAATGCAATCAAATAGAAAAAATTGTTCACTTTTCACAAATTTTTTCACAAACTTTTGGTTTCTAACTTAAATTATTTACAAACAGCTTGTGCAATTATGGCATAAATGGTTGTAAATTCTTCTCTGGGATCCCCTTTGTTCAGAAATAGCAGACATATATGACTTTGGTGTTGCTTTTTGGTAATTAGAAGGCCGCTAAATGCCACTGCGCACCACACGTGTATTATGCCCAGCAGTGAAGGGGTTAATTAGGGAGCATGTAGGGAGCTTTTTGGGGTAGTTTTAGCTTTAGTGTAGTGTAGTAGACAACCCCAAGTATTGATCTAGGCCAATTTTGGTATATTTCATGCCACCATTTCACCGCTAAATGCGATCAAATTAAAAGAAACGTTAATTTTTTCTCAATTTTAGGTTTCTCACTGAAATTATTTACAAACACCTTCTGCAATTATGGCACAAATGGTTGTAAATGCTTCTCTGGGATCCCCTTTGTTCAGAAATAGCAGACATATATGGCTTTGGCATTGCTTTTTGGTAATTAGAAGGCCTCTAAATGCCGCTGCGCATCACACGTGTATTATGGCTAGCAGTGAAGGGGTTAATTATGTAGCTTGTAGGGAGCTTGCAGGGTTAATTTTAGCTTTAGTGTAGAGCTCAGCCTCCCACCTGAAACATCAGACCCCCTGATCCCTCCCAAACAGCTCTCTTCCCTCCCCCACCCCACAATTGTCCCCGCCATCTTAAGTACTGGCAGAAACTCTGCCAGTACTAAAATAAAAGGTATTTGGCCCTTTTTTAAAAAAAAAAAAAAGCATATTTACATATGCTGATGTGTAGGATCCCCCCTTAGACCCCAACCTCACTGATCCCCCACCATACTGCTCTCTAACCCTTCCCCTCTGCAATAATGGGCGCCATCTTGGGTACTGGCAGCTGTCTGCCAGTACCCAGTTTTGTAACAAAATGAGCCTTTTTTTTTTTTAAATTCCCTTTTCTGTAGTGTAGCTTTCCCCCCCCACCGAGACCAACCCCCAACCCCTTCCAAAACCCTTAGATTGCATTTAAGTTTTTTTTTTTTTTACTTTTTAACTTTTTTTTTTCTGTAGTGTAGCGGTTCCCACCCGCTCCCGCCCCGTGCACGCGCCCGCCCACCACCCCCGTGCACGCGCGCGCTCCCGTGCGCGCCCCCGTAGCTCCCGCCCCCCCGATCCCGCCCCCCTCCACTCCACATAGCGCACCGATGGCCGCCACCCGCCTCCCACGTAAGCTCCCACCCACCAACGATACCGGCCATCGATGTCCGGTGCAGAGAGGGCCACAGAGTGGCTCTCTCTGCATCGGATGGCCCAAGGGGGGTTATTGCAGGATGCCTCCATATCGAGGCATCACTGCAATAACCGGAAAGCAGCTGGAAGCGAGCAGGATCGCTTCCAGCTGCTTTCCACACCGAGGACGTGCAGGGTACGTTCTCAGGCATTAACTGCCTTTTTTTTGAGGACGTACCCTGCACGTCCTCGGTCGTTAAGGGGTTAAAAAAAAAAATCTGAATTTATTTTTTCTCAAGAGCTGCAGGAAAATAATAATAAAAAATAATAAAAAAAAAAAAAAGATTTTTTTAAAACATTAATTGAAAAGACGCTACAATGTGCAGTAATAGTTACTTCACCAATGCTTGCTTTAGATTTAAAGGGACACTGTACCCAACATTTTTCTTTCGTGATTCAGATTGAGCATGAAATTTTAAGCAACTTTCTAATTTACTCCTATTATCAAATTGTCTTTATTCTCTTGGTATCTTTATTTGAAATGCAAGAATGTAAGTTTAGATGCCGGCCCATTTTTGGTGAACAACCTGGGTTGTCCTTGCTGATTGGTGGATAAATTCATCCACCAATCAAAAAGTGCTGTCCAGAGTTCTGAAACCAAAAAAAAAGCTTAGATGCCTTCTTTTTCAAATAATGATAGCAAGAGAACGAAGAAAAATTGATAATAGGAGTAAATTAGAAAGTTGCTTTAAATTGCATGCTCTTTCTGAATTACAAAAGAAAAAAATTGGGTTCAGTGTCCCTTTAAGGTACTACTAGGCATTGTAGGCTAAATGTAGCCACCAATCAGCAAGCGTTACCCAGGTGCTGAACAAAAAAAATGGTCTGGCTCCTAAGGTCACATTCCGTCTTTTTAAAATAAAGATACCAAGAGAACAAAGATAAATTAATAAAATGAGTAAATTAAAAAGTTGCTTAAAATTGCTGCTCTGTCTGAATTATGAAAGAAAAAAAGTTGACAGACTCCCTTTAAGTCTGGAGTCTGGTTGTAAGAATTAAAATACATAGTACAGATTTATTTTATTTTTAAAAAAAACATAGAATTAAACATTTTATATTATAATATTAAATGCCCCTTTAAAGGACTATACATTAGTATCCCTGGAGTCATAAAACAATTAAAGTAAAACATTTTAAAGCAAACTCAACTTTGTAGCTGTTGAAGATAATGAGTACTTGGGAATAAATTAATATTTATTTAAGGGGTGTGTCTTGATGTTAAAATCAGCCTGTTAAAACAGCATTATAGCAGAGAAACGCGTTGCTGTTTCTATATTTTTTAATTTTTTTTTTTTTAAATATATTACATTATACACCATTCCTGCTGATCCAAAATAATTTTATGTGAGAGTTTAGTTCAGTGCTGAGGTCAGGCTCTCCTACTGCTCTCACAGAGACGCCTGAGTGTTGGTGGATGCCAAGATCTGTTTGGTGAATCCTCGGCCCCTATCCAGATAACATAAGTGTTATTTGGCTCCACCTGTCTTGAAAATTATCTTTAGATCCCCCGTCTCAACAGTGGGAGTGATGATCACCGCCAAAGTCCTGTTGAGGAGGTCCCATCCATAACCCAGGTGACGTATGTGGATTCCAGTCCTCACTGGGGAAGTGGTGTCGAACAGAGTCAAGAGTGAGCCTGCCGTGCAGCTTGGAGGTCTCGGCCTTTGGTTTATGCACTATATGTGCCCATCTCAAATGTGAGTTTATGCATTGCCCTACTTGATTTCCTTTTGTAGATGGTATTTCTGCACCATGTGGTGCCTCTTTTGTCTTCTAGGACTCTGTTTTGACCGTGTGTAACCCAATTGCTGCCTGTACAGTGTGCTGGATCTTGGTCTTTTGCAACTTTTGTTTAGGTTCCTGATTTTATTTTTCACATATTTCTGCTTATTGATTTTGTGCACCGTTTTTAAATCATTACAGTACGATTTGTTTTTTTATAAATTAATATTTTTCTGAATCAATAATATCAAATACTTTTCTATAACATCTTCGAAACAAAAACTTGATCAAAAATATTTCAACAAATCTATCAAAAAAGCAAACAAAAATATTCCGTATATGAATTATTCTAAAAACATATGATTTTAAACAGCTGAAATTTAGCACTAAACATTGAGACGTTCATCTTTTTGTGCTTTCAGAGTATTTGTCCTTCAGAGCACACAAAAGAGGCAGCATATTTGTGTAGGTGTTTGTAAAAGTACATTTTCAATTGAAGCTTAAAAGCAGTTGCGGATGTAAGTCTATTGCTTTTTATTTTCTGTCCAGAACATTTCCTTTTGTGCAACTGTATCACTGTTAACTCATGATTCACTTTTTGCCAGTTCATGATCCTGAAGAATTATCTCTAAAGGGATATTATCAAAATCCTTCAGTTCATTAGAGCATTTTATTATTGCAAAATTGCTCACTTGTAACAACTAATCATTCCTTCCTACATAGGACAAGGGTGGTGATGGGCAATACAAAATTCAAAGGGCCAGATTTGTAAAACCAGCACATTATAATGTGTGCTGGTATTACAAGTTAATCGCTTGTATTCACATTGCTAGGAAGCATTGTGCTCACGAGAGCGCACTTCCATAGGCTCCTATGGGAGCCCCATTCTGATGCCGTCACAGACGGTATAAGAACCTCACGCAGCGAAGGGGGTAAGTAGCGCAGCGATGGGCAGCATTTTTAAATATATATGTATATGAATATATACATATATTTATGTGTTAATATGTTTATATACACATACTAACACATACATGCCATGTATATGTATATAAGCATATACATATATCTTTACTGGGAAAACACAGTTCCCATAGGCCACAATGTAAAGGCACTTTCACTCCCACCAACTTTAGACCCCAAAAACTGCCTAGTGCAGTTGTTTTTAATTTTAAAAAAGCTACATGATTTGTTTTAATAAAAAACTACAATGCCCTCTATTTTGTGGGCTTTTGGGGAACTTTTAGAAAATTAACCAGAGATCTAATTTCTGGTTAATTTTTGGAGTGCTAATTTCTGCTGCGTGATCGTAATTTTGCAGTTTGTGGGAGCGCAATAATTTAGTGCTCCTCTTGTAATCTAGCCCAAATCAAATTATTTTCCTTATTGTAAAATCAGTTCTCTCGCCTCTTTCATTGGTGTAGCTGCAATTTCTCCACTATGTATGTCGTATTCTGTAAACAGCAAATCTCAGTTTTTTTCTCAAACAAAATGGTGGCTAGATTTTGTCAAAATATGCAAAACTCGTATTACTCTAATATAAAAAGAATGTAAGATACATTGACTGACTTGTATTGGAAAACCATGCAGTTTTTAGTATCAGACCCAAAGACTTAGGGGACTTTGTTTAGCATTTTATTGTATTGTATGTGTCTCTCCTTTACTTTTACAACCTGCATAGCTAGATACATATTTCAGGGCTGTTTAAAGAAATGTTTTGTATAAGAACCCTGACATCTGTATTTTTCATATGTGTCCCTCTTTAAAGCGTCAATATGGTCACCCTACCTATGGCAGAAGTGTTTGCAACTATGTATAACATTGCTATACAAATTGTCAAAAACAGTGCTATCATATGGCTAAAGACATATGCATGCTATTATCTGCTTCATTCTCTTGTAATTGTTTGTTAAAGGAGCAGCAATTCACTTCTGGGAGCTAACTAAGCACACCTGAAAGCCAATGCAAAGAGGCATATATGTGCAGCCACCAATCAGCATCTAGATCACAGCTCCTGAGTCTAACTAGGTATGCTTTTCAAAAAAGAATACCAAGAGAACTAAATAAATTAGATAATAGAAGGAAATTTTTTAAGAGGTTAGGAGTTTTTCTGATATGTATTAAAGAGTTCCACAGGGATCAGGAGTCTAAGATCTCCTTCCTTCCTTTTTTTTTTTTTTTTTGTTTCTTTTTATAAAGTAAATTGGATATTATTTTTCTTGTTAAAGGGACACTGTACCCAAAAATTTTCTTTCGTGATTCAGATTAAGCATGAAATTTTAAGCAACTTTCTAATTTACTCCTATTATCAAATTTTCTTCATTCTCTTGGTATCTTTATTTGAAATGCAAGAATGTAAGTTTAGATGCCGGCCCATTTTTGGTGAACAACCTGGGTTGTCCTTGCTGATTGGTGGATAAATTCATCCACCAATAAAAAAGTGCTGTCCAGAGTACTGAAACAAAAAAAAAGCTTAGATGCCTTCTTTTTCAAATAATGATAGCAAGAGAACGAAGAAAAATTGATAATAGGAGTAAATTAGAAAGTTGCTTAAAATTGCATGCTCTTTCTGAATTACAAAGGAAAAAATTTGAGTTCAGTGTCCCTTTAACAATATATGAGTTTTGTATTGAAATAATTGGTGTTAATAGGTCGTGGAATAAGATATGCTGGATATTTGTGTGTGAAAAGGTAAAAAAAAAAAAAAAAAGTTGTCTCTCTTGTTTGATGCCCAAGCAGCGTTTTAGAAGGTTAAATTGTCTCATATATTTGTCTCATATATTATGATTATTATGACTATTATTGTAACTGCCAATCTGGTCTGAAAGTTGTGATCCTTTAAAAAAAAAACCTCTATTTCTATTTCAAATAGCAATGTACACCTTATAGATACTTTGTATTATTGTATGATACTAAGGGGACAGGAATCATATAATATATGAGTGTGAGGATCTCTCTTGATACTTTGGTATCACAAGTTTAGCACTGAGTTAGCGATACACTTGCCTTACTGATAGGTGAGTTTAACGCTGGTTTTTAGGAAATGTTGACAGAAACTAATGTTTGTTTTTAGTGATGGTAACGTTTTTTATACGCTTGGATTTACCATCACTTTAATTCCTTGCATTGCACAGTGAGTTATAATATATTTTCCCCATGACCATGTAAGTGCAAGAGAAAAAAACTTTTAGACTTTTTTTTTTTTTTTATAAACTTTAGTTTATGAAAGTTATATTGATTCACTTGCCGGCCATAAAGCAACTTATTTTTTATTTTTTGTTGCTTTCGTAAAAGATAATGAACATTTTAGAGAGATGAAAATAAATAGTGGAATATCTTGTTTTATTGACTCAGTTGTTTTTATCCTGAAACAATGTTTTTTTTTTTTTAGAATGATTTTATTTTATTCATCCTTTTCCTTTGTGGGCAATTGAAGTTCACGCGTTTCGTTACAGGGCTGGCTTTGAGAAACAAGTTTTGAACTTATGACTCACCACAATCATTGCTAGATACTTTGCTTTTTTATTTTTTTCTCCGACAGAGTAGCATCTGTTCCCAGACTAACATCACAGAAGTAAAAAGGTCAAATGTTTAGTAAAATGTCCCTCTTGGTACCCAGCGCTGATCTGTTTTGACTTCTTGTGCCTCGGCATTGACATTTATAAGTTAATAAATAAATACACGGTATAAAAGCTTTACTGTTTTTATTATAAATATGGAATATTCCATTTAAGGCCTGAAATATTTTTCTTTAGGGCTTTATGAAGAATTGAAGATCTGTGTGCTACCAAGCCTTTCACCCCATTTTACTTGTCTGCAAATCAAAACTGAGCGATCATTTCCTGTTGCTGGTAGCAAACTTGCAGTAAAAGGATGGCAGTCTTTTCAATCTATAGTTTTTTGTTTACACACTCCGTTGTTTCCCTTATAGTCACATCTGTCATAACTAATTTTAATCAAATCTTCATTATATAGGGGAGAAAGACCTGTATATATGATAGAGATGAGATTAATAAAGAGGAAGTTTAACAGTATATGGGAGATGCCTATATAGACACTAAAGTGACAGTAAGCACCTAAAGGCCGCTAATCAAAACTTCGCCAATGCCATACTTGAAAAATCACGATGACACTTGCAGGCCCTGCTCTCAGAAAATTATCCTGTTCAGTCCACTAGCAGAGGTGGGAAACTGATTTAAAGGAACAGTCTAATCCAGAATTGTTATTAATTCCTTTATTACCAATTCTCCAGTTTTACATAATCAACACTGTTAAATTAATATACTTGTTGCCTCTGTGATAACCTTGTTTCTAAGCCTCTGCAGACTGCCCCCTTATTTCAGTTATTTTGACTGACTTGCATTTTAGCCAGGGAGTGAGCACAATGTTATCCATATTGCACACACAAACTAGCAGTATCTAGCTGTGAAAAACTGTCAAAATGCACTGAAATAAGAGGTGGCATTCAACAGTTTCAAAATCAGTTTAGGAGCCTACCTAGTTTTAGATTTTCAACAATGAATACAAAGAGAACAAAGAACATTTGGTGATAAAAGTGAATTGAAAAGCTGTTTAGAATTGCATGCCCTATATATATATATATATATATATATATATATAATACCGTCCATACCACACAGGATATACCCTCCAAAGGTCGTCTGCCTGGGTGCTATGATGCTGTAAATACTTCCAATACAAATGACAGCACTCTCAGGTCTTTTTTCAAAGTGAGATCAACAAAAGTCTCTTTTTAATGGAACGTTTTCGAGGAGCTTGTCCTCGTCATCAGCATAACACTCAAGTGTAACATAACATATATTTATACAAACAAACCAATTATTCAAATATTAACAACCTGTGTATCTCTAGGTGTCCCAGAAAACCCGCCAACCACTCGTGTTTGGAACGCACTATGCGTTCCAGTGATTTGTGACCGGAAGTGCCTAGTGTCATATGACTTCCGGTTTCTTTTGTTTAGAGTATATCTTATTCGTGCAACTTATGATTATTTTCTAATCATGCTCCAAAATATGTTTACTATATGTCTATTAAACTTGCATAGACAGTATGTCCCCATATCATTCTTGTGATTTTGTGATTCACTCGCTTTTCGCCACTACAAAGTGATCTAACCAATCTTTCATTAGTGTGTTAGATTAATATGTGCCGGCTTTATATCTCTACTGTCCACTCTCCTTGTGTATTCTATGTGGTGTATTTGTGTCGATATGTGGGTATTTACATATGTGGGTGATCTACTTGTGTTAACGTTATGTGCCCTTTTTGTTTATCTCAGTTGCCATGGTTACCCAGTAGTGCTGGCTGTGCATTTTCTATATGTCTTGCACTGTTTATGTGGCAATACTAATAAGGCATCCCATTTGTTTCTTTATTGTACTTATACTTTGTTGTATACTTGTTACCCCACTGCATGTTATTTACATTGTCTACTTATATACATTATGCATGTTTATTTATCTTTCCCCTTGATATAAGTATCACGTTACTCAGCCCTTTTTATCTTAGACCCTTTTATCTTAGATTGTGTCTGCTCAGAGACTAGTAGTCAAATTGTGCCTATATACAGCTTAAATTATTTACACATACGTTTCTGACATATAGTTTCCCAATTTTCATTTTGCTATCTAGATATTTTGTACATTTAGATGTAACTTATCCTCTTAGTATATGTTTTTTATTGTCTTCTCCTCTATAGTTATATTTTTTGTTTGTTTTTCTAAGATTGTCTCTTTATATGGGAGATCTTAGAATATTCCCACTGTGGTTCACTTGTCTCCTAGAGTTCTATGCGCCGGATCTGTACATATATGTTGCCATTGCTCTTTAAATTAGCAATCTATTTCCATCTTGCTGTGTCTTTGGATGATATCCATGTTCTATGGTTTTCTTTTTGTTGTAATAGGCTACTGTGTATCTAGGTTATGGGAGTAGTTGTTTACTGGTAACCTGCCTTTACTATGTCTTACTCCAGGAGTAGTGGGAGGCACTTTCATGTTTCCCCCTGCTCCAATCATAGGTTTATGACTTGGGCACTACCCCCCTAGGGGTCTGTGTCCTAGTCTATCCTTGATCTGGTGCACAGTGTCCGGCCATCGTACCTATGTTTGTGTCTCCTACCTATACCAGTGCCTTAAAATCAGGTGCTGAATTGAGCCTCCCTGGATAAATTGTCCCCAGTCTATACATCCATTCTGCCTCTCTTCTGAGAAGGGCTTTATTACGATCCCCTCCTCTGTCCTGCTGGGGGATGTGATCAATTAAGATGTATCTGATGCTGGAAACTTGATGCTGTTTTTGGGTGCAATGTCTGGCTACAGGTTGATCTGAATTGCCTGTGTCAAGTGCCACCCTTATCGCCCGCCTATGGTTGGCCATTCTTTCGCGTAGCGTCCCACTGGTCTTGCCAATATAGAATCTGGCACATGGGCAGTAGAGTAGGTAGATTACATGTGTTGTATTGCACGACAGAGAGTGTTTGATGTTATACACTTTGTTAGTGTGCGGATGGTGGAAGGTCTTAGTGGCTATTAGGCCATTACATGTGGTACAGCCCAGGCATTTATATGAACCTTTGATGTTAACCTTTTCTTTCTTTAGATAGCATTTTTTGGGGTCTGTTTTGACCAGCAGGTCTCTTAGATTTGTGCCCCTCCTATATGCAATCATTGGTGTGAGGTTATGAGCAAATCTTAGTTTTGGATCCGACTGTATCACGGGCCAGTGTTTCCTTAGGATCTTACCAGCCTCAGTGGTGTTTGGTGAAAATGTAGTTGCCATTATGAGCCTGTTAGATGTTTCTTTGTTTTTTTCTTTGGTCATAAGGGTTGTCTGTGTGTACGGTAGTACTTCCTGTACGATTGTGTCTATAAGTGCTCCCTAGATTTAGTACTCCTAGTAATTGAAGAGGTTACAAATATACTAGGAAGGGTTAAGATAGAAATATCAACATTTGAGGAGGCACATAACACCACACTCACACTAGACCAACAGGAAAACTGGCTACTTAAGTTAAACCAACAAATAGAAAAATATAAAACAGACTTAACAGTGTTCAAAAATAGAAAACTTGACTCAGTCAATGCCGATTATACCCACGGTAGGGTATATAAATGGTTAACTAACTCTACAGAAGGCAGAAATAGGAGAACCTATAGACCAAGACGAGTACAATTTGCAACAATAGACACGAGTGGGGCTGAATCGTCCGAAACAGATACCAATACCTCACATACGACCTCTATGTCACCAGGTGCATACACACCACAAACAACACGAGGGGACACATATGTACATAGGGGACACTCTACCCCAGAACGCCATTTTTTAGGGGTAACTACCAGGTCACGGGGAGGAGGAGGAGACAGAGGCCACACATCAGGAGGGCGGGGAGGAAGATACAGGCCAGCACGCCGCAACAGAATGAGGACATAGTAGTCAATCTCAGTGAGCACATACTAACTACGGCAGAAAGACAAGTCCTCAACAAAGGCCTAACATTCATACCAAGCCATAGCACTCCAGAACTAGAACTTAAAATAGATATGTACAAACATAATAGAGTGTTAAAAATTAAGGAATTCTTCCAAGACACCCCCACACAAGAGACAGGAATGTCCTTATTAGACAAATGCAAAAAGGCAAGTACATTTGAACCACACAGCAATAGTGCGTCAAATAAGACTTACATAAGGCTTACCACGCAGGACCTTGAATCAGAAAGAGTTAACAAAAAATGGACACATAACTTAACACAAGAAGAAAGGCAAGCCATCAAAACTTTGCAGGATGATCACTCATTGGTCATTCGCCCCGCAGATAAAGGCGGGGCAATTGTCCTTTTGAATTATTCAGACTATAGAGAGGACATCCTGCAACAGTTAGGTGATGTTGAAACATATACCACACTAACAAGAGACCCCACGGGTAAATTTAAGCAGGAACTTGACCAAGTGTTAATACTTGGAGTCCAGCAGGGATATCTTAATGAAAACTTATATGAATTCTGTACTACTAAATACCCAAAAGTCCCAATTTTGTACACCACGCCCAAAATCCATAAAACCATGGAAAGACCACCAGGGCGACCAATTGTGTCGGCGGTACAATCCATGACACAACCAGTAGCACAGCTACTTGACATACTACTGCAACCCACAGTGAAAAAAACCATGTCTTATATCGCTGATACAAATGACCTCATACGTAGATTGAGGGATGTTGCTGTGGAGACTGGGGACATCCTGGTAACCCTGGATGTCAACAGTCTCTACACCATCATCCCTCATGACAAAGGACTTGCAGCAGTCAGGAACCATCTCATTGAAGATAGAGAGTATGAGGGACCCCCAATTGAGTACTTTATGACACTCATGCAATTTTGTCTCACACATAATTATTTCCGCTTTGAGACTCAATACTACCTGCAGACATCAGGCACGGCGATGGGGTCAAATATGGCCCCATCGTATGCCAACATATATATGTCTGAGTTTGAAAAGACATATCTGTGGAACAAAGATATAACGTCTATAATATTCTATGTAAGATATATAGATGATGTCTTTTTAATTTGGAGGGGAGGACAACACACACTATTAGAATGGTTCCAATACATTAACAACACAAGTACACCGGTGCGATTCAAAATAACACACAGTGAAACAGAAGTACATTTCTTGGACCTAAATGTGTACACACAAAATGGCACATTAGGCACTACACTGTATTATAAGCCCACCGATAGGAACTCCTTACTATGTGCCACTAGCTGTCACCCACCAGCATTACTCAAAGGAATTATTAAATCACAACTGATGCGAGCAATACGCAACAACACAGATAAAGCCACAGGGGTCTCCCAACTTCAGTATATGAGGGACAAATTCATACAACGGGGATATAAAAAGAGTATGATAGACACAATCGTACAGGAAGTACTACCGTACACACAGACAACCCTTATGACCAAAGAAAAAAACAAAGAAACATCTAACAGGCTCATAATGGCAACTACATTTTCACCAAACACCACTGAGGCTGGTAAGATCCTAAGGAAACACTGGCCCGTGATACAGTCGGATCCAAAACTAAGATTTGCTCATAACCTCACACCAATGATTGCATATAGGAGGGGCACAAATCTAAGAGACCTGCTGGTCAAAACAGACCCCAAAAAATGCTATCTAAAGAAAGAAAAGGTTAACATCAAAGGTTCATATAAATGCCTGGGCTGTACCACATGTAATGGCCTAATAGCCACTAAGACCTTCCACCATCCGCACACTAACAAAGTGTATAACATCAAACACTCTCTGTCGTGCAATACAACACATGTAATCTACCTACTCTACTGCCCATGTGCCAGATTCTATATTGGCAAGACCAGTGGGACGCTACGCGAAAGAATGGCCAACCATAGGCGGGCGATAAGGGTGGCACTTGACACAGGCAATTCAGATCAACCTGTAGCCAGACATTGCACCCAAAAACAGCATCAAGTTTCCAGCATCAGATACATCTTAATTGATCACATCCCCCAGCTGGACAGAGGAGGGGATCGTAATAAAGCCCTTCTCAGAAGAGAGGCAGAATGGATGTATAGACTGGGGACAATTTATCCAGGGGGGCTCAATTCAGCACCTGATTTTAAGGCACTGGTATAGGTAGGAGACACAAACATAGGTACGATGGCCGGACACTGTGCACCAGATCAAGGATAGACTAGGACACAGACCCCTAGGGGGTAGTGCCCAAGTCATAAACCTATGATTGGAGCAGGGGGAAACATGAAAGTGCCTCCCACTACTCCTGGAGTAAGACATAGTAAAGGCAGGTTACCAGTAAACAACTACTCCCATAACCTAGATACACAGTAGCCTATTACAACAAAAAGAAAACCATAGAACATGGATATCATCCAAAGACACAGCAAGATGGAAATAGATTGCTAATTTAAAGAGCAATGGCAACATATATGTACAGATCCGGCGCATAGAACTCTAGGAGACAAGTGAACCACAGTGGGAATATTCTAAGATCTCCCATATAAAGAGACAATCTTAGAAAAACAAACAAAAAATATAACTATAGAGGAGAAGACAATAAAAAACATATACTAAGAGGATAAGTTACATCTAAATGTACAAAATATCTAGATAGCAAAATGAAAATTGGGAAACTATATGTCAGAAACGTATGTGTAAATAATTTAAGCTGTATATAGGCACAATTTGACTACTAGTCTCTGAGCAGACACAATCTAAGATAAAAGGGTCTAAGATAAAAAGGGCTGAGTAACGTGATACTTATATCAAGGGGAAAGATAAATAAACATGCATAATGTATATAAGTAGACAATGTAAATAACATGCAGTGGGGTAACAAGTATACAACAAAGTATAAGTACAATAAAGAAACAAATGGGATGCCTTATTAGTATTGCCACATAAACAGTGCAAGACATATAGAAAATGCACAGCCAGCACTACTGGGTAACCATGGCAACTGAGATAAACAAAAAGGGCACATAACGTTAACACAAGTAGATCACCCACATATGTAAATACCCACATATCGACACAAATACACCACATAGAATACACAAGGAGAGTGGACAGTAGAGATATAAAGCCGGCACATATTAATCTAACACACTAATGAAAGATTGGTTAGATCACTTTGTAGTGGCGAAAAGCGAGTGAATCACAAAATCACAAGAATGATATGGGGACATACTGTCTATGCAAGTTTAATAGACATATAGTAAACATATTTTGGAGCATGATTAGAAAATAATCATAAGTTGCACGAATAAGATATACTCTAAACAAAAGAAACCGGAAGTCATATGACACTAGGCACTTCCGGTCACAAATCACTGGAACGCATAGTGCGTTCCAAACACGAGTGGTTGGCGGGTTTTCTGGGACACCTAGAGATACACAGGTTGTTAATATTTGAATAATTGGTTTGTTTGTATAAATATATGTTATGTTACACTTGAGTGTTATGCTGATGACGAGGACAAGCTCCTCGAAAACGTTCCATTATAAAGAGACTTTTGTTGATCTCACTTTGAAAAAAGACCTGAGAGTGCTGTCATTTGTATTGGAAGTATATATATATATATATATATATATATATATATATATATATATATATATATATATATATATATGTATGTATATATGAATCAGAAAATTCACAATTTTCAGAGTTAAATCACATGAAAATGTGTCAAAATAAATAATTAACCTGTATTGCAAAGTTGTTTCATTATGCATAATTAAACATTATATAGACACATCCTAAGTTTATTGTTTGTTTAAATAATACATTAAAATTAATTAAATGACTTCCCGACACCTGTTTATTTTGCACTAGGATTATTCTCAATTAGTAAATGGGGATGTAATGACATATATTAAGCAAAACTAAGCTAATCATATGCCCAAATCACAAGCATAATAGAGAGTCTTCAATTAAAAAAAAAGTTGTTTTATTGACCATTTAAAGTCATGGGTGCGGCCATGTTGAAATTGACCTTTTACTGCATTCCAGTGCTGATGTGTTTGCACATGTGCAGTTACTCGCCTTCAGATACCTGCAGTGTAACCTAGGTTCCAACATGGCAGCACCTAAAATTATAGGGAGGTGCATTATATGTATTTAATGTTTAACTAGTCCAACAGGGAAGAACCCAAAAGGTAATATTACCAATTTTTTGACCCATTAGTTATTTTTAAATAAGCACTTGCTTCAAAAATTTTTACTATGTAATGTATCATATCTTTTACCATATGACATATTTCTTTCATGGAAATTATGTGCAATCATTTCTGGGAGTGTTATATTTCAGTAATAACAGGAATGGTGTGGCCCTTTTTGGACTGTTTGGAGATGACTTGAGGTCTGGAGGGAGGTATCAAATACAGTTGAGGGCAAAACTGTGTTACATCCTGGCTGTGAACTATGAGGTGGGGAGGAAGGAGAGGTTGTGCCATATGTCAGGCTGGGAGGTGCAGAGTATGGAGTTGATAGAGGCTGTGTCACATGCCAGGCTGGGAGGTGCAGAGTGTGGAGTTGGTAGAGGCTGTGTCACATGCCAGCCTGGGAGGTGCAGAGTATGGAGTCAGTAGTGGCTGTGTCACATGCCAGGCTGGGAGGTGCAGAGTATGGAGTTGGTAGAGGCTGTGTCACATGCCAGCCTGGGAGGTGCAGAGTATGGTGTTGGTAGAGACTGTGTCACATGCCAGGCTGGGAGGTGCAGAATATGGAGTTGATAGAGGCTGTGTCACATGCATAGTTGCCAACATTTAAAAATAAATTCCAGGGACACTTTGCAGCAGAGCAAGCAAGCGGGTTACTGGAGTATTGACGACCTACTGTTCAACTGCTCCGCTCACTCAGTTCTGCAATCAAAACACACCCATTTGAAAGTAATAGTATAATTTAGACTTATCCATAGTTTATTATACAGATTTCAGCACCAAGCTCTTACACCTACCCAGTCTCTGGAACACATTCTGGGCATATGGTTATTTTTACAACACAGCATCAAAATTAGAAAGACAAATAATATGTGAACCCATTCAATAATAACAACAACAATATTCCATTAGGAATGAATTATATTTAAATAATACACTATATCTATTTATCATCTATCTATCTGTATATATCTATGTGTGTGTATGTATATATATATATATGCAAACAACAAATGTTGTGCAAAAGAGATTTTCAGGGACATTTCCAGGGACAAAAAAAATCCAGGGACTGTTGGCAACTATACACATGGTAGAGGTATTGTAACATGCCAGGCTGGGAGGTGCAGTGTATGGAGTTGATAGAGGCTGTGTCACATGCCAGGCTGGGAGGTACAAAGTATGAAGGAGGGTGAAATTACTCCACATGACAGGCCAGGAGGTGCAGAGTAAGGAGCTGGGAGATACTATTCTGCATGCCAGGCTGGGTGGTGCAGAGTATAGAGCAGTAAGAGATTGTTCTACATGCCAGGTGGGAGGTGCAGAGTATGGAGTGCATATGACAGAATAGTGTAGTAAAACAAGGATAATTATATTCTCTCACATTATGTATCCTTCCAACCTCTACTGGGAGTCTCTTCCATACTTTAACCACCCTTTCTGTAGAGGAGTGATGCTGTGCCCCCCCCCCGTAACTTTACCTTTAGTGACGTCAGTGATATAAAATGTAACAGACCCTTCACAGTGACAGAGATTTGGTAGTTTTCAGGTTCTGTCTGAGGCTGCAGTATTAGTATTTGTAAAGAATATGCTAGCAGCTCTGGGGCATAAAAAAGAGCCACTGAAATACAAAGACTACAACTTGCAGCATAAATAAAAGAAAATATCAGCAAAACTAAATGGAAGATCTTTTTACACTACAAAGATCACTTTGAACACATCCCCTATTTACACAATGCTTTGATCTTGCTGATGGCGAGAATGGAGTCTTCTGTAAAGAAAATAATGTTTCTACATTTTTATATAGAAAAAGGACTTTTGTATTGCAACAAGGTTTTGATTATCTTATTTAAAAGTACATTCAGAACTGTTACAGTAGCTGACATGACGCCCGCAATCATAATCAGTTTGAATTTGGATGCAAAAACATCATATTGCAAGATAACCCACCAAGAATATCACAACAAAATGTAGGTGTTACAAAATATATAAATAAATCAAATAAAGAAGAAGAAACAGGTGTATTCAAGGCTTTTTTTGTAGGTTTTCAAAGGGTTTTCCAGAGACCTTTATTAGAAGCAAAATATATGCGGCCAAAGACATGGCTGCTGATTAATATAATATTATACCTCCCAGCATCTTTTGAAGGCTTCTCTGGACAGGGAGGTGAGAGGGGACTTGTGAGCAGTGGCCCACCCTTTTTTGGTGGGAGGAGCTGCAGCAGGAGAGATGGGAACACAGGTGTATTATGGAAAGGGCAGAGCGAAATTACATGAAAAGAGAACAAAATAAATAGTGAAAGTAAATTGCAAGGCTGTTTTTACTAAAAAAAATTATATACAAATCTTAAGGTGTTTACTGCAGCAATTTTCCCTGCATTTGAAGGGACATTAACCTCTAAATAAATGCTATATAGAATGATACATTCAAAGAAAAGTCTTAGGCTCCGATTTATCCCTTGTTTGGCTCGCCGGAAACAGAAGTTATCAAGTTATGAAGTCTAAAGACCGCTGCTCCATAACTTGTCCGCCTGCTCTGAGGCCGTGGACAGAAATCAAGCCGATCAAATACAATCGGGTTGATTGACACCCACTGCTAGCGGCCGATTGGCTGCGAACCTGCAGGGGGTGGCATTGCACCAGCATTTCATAAGAACTGCTGGTGCAATGATAAATGCCGACAGTGTATGCTGTCTGCATTTATCGATGTGCGGCGGACATGATACACTACATCATATTATGTCCGCTCGCACTTACATAAATAGGCCCCTAAGTGTCTATAAACAATGGAAGCTGCCATATTGTAACTTAGGTTACCTTCTCTGCTGTGTCCAATTAGACACGGGTATAAATAGGTCACTATAGTGTGCAGCCAATGGCTGTGTGGAATATAATAGTATTCTGCACTTTCATTTCTAACAGGAACAGAAAAGTTCACAATTTCAGAACTGAATTACAGGAAAATGGGACAAAATAAATAAAAGTATATTACAGAGTTTATATATATATATGTGTGTGTGTAAATACGATTTATCAATTTTTTATTACCATCTCAAATGTTTAATGTCCCATTAATACTCTGCAGCTAAGTCATTGGGAGCCTATTAAAGGGATAGGAAATTCAAAATTAAACTTGCATGATTCAGACAGAGCAGGTCATTTTAAGACACTTTTAAATTCACTTCTATTTTCAAATGTGCTTCGTTCTCTTAGTATCCCTTGTTAAAAAATGAACATGCACATATCCTACACTAGTGGGAGCTGCTGCTGATTGGTGCCTGCACACATTTGTCTCTTGTGATTGGCTAAATAGATATTTTGAGCTTCCTGTCAGTAGTGCAATGCTGTCCCTTCAGCAATGGATAACAAGAGAATGAAGAAAATTTGATAATAGAAGTAAAATGGAAAGTTGTTTAACCCCTTAATGACAACTGACGTACCAGGTACGTCCTGCAAAAACTGTCAGTTAGTGACAATGGACGTACCTGGCATGTCATTTGTCTAATTGAGTGCTGGAAGCGATTGCGATCTCTTCCAGCAGCTCTCAGGATATTGCAGTGATGCCTCAATATTGAGGCATCCTGCAATACCCTTTTACAAGCATCCGATGCAGAGAGAGACACTCTGGGAGGCGGGTGTGCGGCCCATCGCTACCCGGCATCCGGTTCCTGTAAGAGGGAGGGGGGGGGAAATAAAAAAAGTATTAGACATAAAAGGATCTGGTAGGGGGAGGGGGGTGGGGGTATTGAGGGGGTGTAGCTACACTACAGATAAAGCTATTATCAGAAGAAAACAAAACAAAAAACAACAACTTTGTTTTGGGGGCAAACTGGATACTGGCAGACAGCTACCAGTACCCAAGATGGCTGCAAATATGTGTAGTGGGGGGGGGGGGTTAGAGAGCTGTTTGGGGGGGATCAGGGAGGTTGGGGGCTAAGGCAGGGGTCCATCACAGCTGAATAAATATATAAATATATAAATATCCCAGAGAAGCATTTACAACCATTTGTGCCATAATTGCACAATCTGTAAATAATTTCAGTGAGAAACCTAAAATTGTAGAAAATGTAATTTTTTATTTTTATTTGCTTGCATTTGGCGGTGAAATGGTGGCATGAAATATACCAAAATGGGCCTAGATCAATACTTGGGGTTGTCTGCTGCACTAAAGCTAAAATTAACCCTACAAGTTCCCTAATTAACCCCTTCACTGCTGGGCATAATACACGTGTGGTGCGCAGCGGCATTTAGCGGCCTTCTAATTACCAAAAAGCAACCCCAAAGCCATATAAGTCTGCTATTTGTGAACAAAGGGGATCCCAGAGAAGCATTTACAACCATTTGTGCCATAATTGCACAAGCTGTTTGTAAATAACTTCAGTGAGAAACCTAAAGTTTGTGACAAAATTTGTGAAAAAGTGAACCATTTTTTTTATTTGATCGCATTTGGCGGTGAAATGGTGGCATGAAATATACTAAAATTGGCCTAGATCAATACTTTGGCATGTCTTCTAAAAAAAATATATACATGTCAAGGGATATTTAGGGATTCCTGGCAGATATCAGTGTCCCGATGTAACTAGCGCTAATTTTGAAAAAAGGTGGTTTGGAAATAGCAAAGTGCTACTTGTATTTATTTCCCTATAACTTGCAAAAAAGCAAAGAACATGTAAACATTGGGTATTTCTAAACTCAGGACAGCATTTAGAAACTATTTAGCATGGGTGTTTTTTGGTGGTTGTAGATGTGTAACAGATTTTGGGGGTCAAAGTTAGAAAAAGTGTGTTTTTTTCCATTTTTTCCTCATATTTTATAAATTATAAGATATGATGAAAATAATGGTATCTTTAGAAAGTCAATTTTATGGCGAGAAAAAACGGTATGTAATATGTGTGGGTACAGTAAATGAGTAAGAGGAAAATTACAGCTAAACACAAACACTGCAGAAATCTAAAAATAGCTCTTGTCCTTAAGGTTAAGAAAATTGGAAAATGGTCTGGTCATTAAGGGGTTAAAATTGTTTTCTTTATCTGAATCATAAAAGAAAATGTTTTGGTTTATTATCCCTTTAAAGCGGAAACACATTTTACACTACAGTGTCCCTCAGTTAGTAACAAATGATAAATCTTATTATTACCTAGTTATGGGCCTGTACCATTTTATTTGAAGAGCTTGTTGGATGGGTACACACATATGGCTCTTGTAATTGGCTCACCAGGTATGTTCAGCTAGCTCCCATTGCTGCTCTGGAGCTGTTCATAGGTCATTGATCAGTGACATCACAGTGAGGGGCGGAATTATGGAGGTTACTTTGCGTTTCTACAAACAGGAGTGCTATTTTTTTCAATCCAACGCCATCGTCCTTTTGTAGCTTTGATACACAGTTATTTGTGTTCTACATTGACTAATACCCTTAGTGACTTGAAGTCCTTGTCATTATTTTTTATGATTTTTAAGATATTTTAATTAACATTTGTATACTTTTATGAAGCTTTCAGATTGATGTTGTGGCTTTACCTGGTAGCCTATATCAGGTGTGCACAGTATAAGGATCTCATTTACAGCTCCTAAATGTGAGAGTACTTGTCTACACCTCATCAGGGTTGTGTTTATATTAATAATACATTATGTATATTTCTCTTTCTTGCGCAACATTTATACTGGAACAGAAAAGTCATCCTGGATATCATGGGGGGGGGGGAGCTGAGCCTAACAGCTCAAATTTTCAGGACTTTCCAGCTCTCGAGTTTAAAATAGCTCAAGTTAGTGTGAGTACACATTTGACTCATGTTTGTTAAACGTTTCAAAGCTCTATTACACTATATCTGTGTTTCTTTTTGAGATCACTTGTTATTGAACGGCTATTACAGGGCATCCAGCGTATACTGTATGCTTTTAATCCCTTTATTACCCATTCCCCGTTTTTGCATAACCAACACAATTATATTAATATACTTTTTACCTCTGTGATTACCTTGTATCTAAGCCTCTGCAGACAGCCTCCATATCTAAGTGCCTTTGACAGACATGCAGTGTAGTCAGTCAGTGAAGACTCCTAAATAATTTCATGGGAGTGAGCACAATGTTATCTATATGACACACATGAACTAACACTGTCTAGCTGTGAAAAACTTTCAAAATGCTCTGAGCTAAGAGGCGGTTTTCAACGGTTTAGAAATCAGGTTGACACTAGCTAGGTTTAGCTTTTCAAAAATACCACCAAGGGAACAAAGCAAATTTGATGATAAAAGTAAATTGGAAAGTTGTTTAAAATTGCATGGACTATCTGAATCATGAAAGTTTAGTTTTGACGTTACTGTCCCTTTAAGCAGCGTGAGCCTTCCGGTTTGCTGGAATCAGGAGTTAAGAAGCACACTGTTCCTTAACTCGTCTGACTGCAATCATCCTGACAGCCCTGCTAGTGGCCGCTTGGCTGTGAATGTGCAATAATAAATGCAGACAGCGTATGCTGTCAGCATTTATCGATGCCTGCCCGCCATATGATAAATTGGCCCCAATGATTCCATGATATTTTAATGGAAGAAATAAATTTGAGGCTTAGGGTTATTAATGACATAATCATTTTGTAATTGTGATCACTGTAAATCACATTGACAATATTGATGAATGTACGAAAATTGTTACCTGCCAAAAACACATGAAAGACCCCAATATTTAAGTACAAGAAGTAGTGTAAACATAAACTTCTCTTACACATAATAGCTTGTCCTTGCATGTTTATACCCCTTTAAGAATCTTAGGCTATAGACAGGGGTCAAGTCGAGCGGGAACGCATGGGAAGGGAGTTCCTGCACTAATTTTGCAGGAGGAACCTAAGTTCCCTCTAGACAGAGAACAGAAGTGCTTCAGTAAATATTGCAGCTGCTGCTGGGAGGAACTGAAGCACAGTCTGGTTAGAGGGTTAGTAAAATACTCTAGTAATGGACAGTAACACTTCCTACAATACACTTGGGGGCCTATCTATCAAGCTCCAAAAGGAGCTTGACGGTCCCTGTTTCTGGCGAGTCTTTAGACTTGCCAGAAACAGCAGTTATGAAGCAGCGGTCACAAAGACCGCTGCTCCATAACCTGTCCGCCTGCTCTGAGCAGGCGGACAGACATCGCCGGAAATCAACCCGATCGAGTACGATCGGGTTGATTGACACCCCCTGCTGGCGGCCCATTGGCCACGAGTCTGCAGGGGGCGGCGTTGCACCAGCAGCTCTTTTGAGTTGCTGGTGCAATGCTGAATACGGAGAGCGTATTGCTCTCCGCATTCAGCGATGTCTTGCGGACCTGATCCTCACTGTCGGATCAGGTCCGCAAGACATTTGATAAATAGGGGCCTAAGTGCAAGCCTGTCAGTGGTCCTGCTGTGTGATCACCCTGCAATGTGTGTAACACATGCTGATTACATTTCTGTGTGGTTACATTTCTCTTGCTCTGGGGTTATTTAGCTTTCATTAACCAATTAAACAATATTAACTGTGAGGGGGGGTAGAATTCCCACCCTTTTTTTTGTAGGACTTGACCCCTGGCTATAGATATACTTACATCAATTAAATCAGTCTAATTGATTTAATTACAGCAATCTGTAAGTTTATTCAAATCATAACAGAACTTTTAAACAAAAGTAAAATACATCACAAAAGTATTTTTACAAATCTATCAGCAACAAAGCTTGAATCACATCTAAAAAGAATGTTTAGTAGGATAGAGAATAATTGTAAAGTTCTCATTCTTCCCCCTTGCTCTTACTGTACATCTGATTGTTTGCTGGAAGAATTCTAAACAGTTTTGACAAAGGTTAGGGTCAAAGCTTCTTTCTCAGTGCGAGTTTTTGGATGGCAGATTCTGGCATTCTTTCACATTTTCAAAGACTTTTTAGCCTGCTGAGAATATTTAAAGTTCATCAGGTTCACAAACCTGCTGTTTTTTCCTTCAAGCAAGTGCTTGGTTTTCCATTCAATTTTATAAAGAATTAATAAACACGGATGTTCTCAAAAATCTTGACAGTAGACTTAAGATGAAATCTCAGGGTTTTAGAAAATAACTAAATTGTTATTGGGTAATCTGTGTTCTTTCATTATTTGCTGCTA
Organism: Bombina bombina; assembly: GCF_027579735.1. Lineage (NCBI taxonomy): Eukaryota > Metazoa > Chordata > Amphibia > Anura > Bombinatoridae > Bombina > Bombina bombina. The sequence continues at coordinate 1,118,973,026 of NC_069503.1, forward strand.
ATTACTTTATGTTTTTTTTTATTTACAAGTATTTCTCCTTCACAGTAATGGTAAGAGGCTACTAGCCAGCATTCCAGACTGAAGGGTTTATGTGAAACAAAAGCATTTCTTTCATTCACAGGAAGTGGCAGTAGCTTTTAAATAGACTTATTTTATCGTTGTTGTTATTTAATTTTTTTATTAGGTGGCCAAGCACTATAGTGCTGGACACCTATTGTTTTTGCTAAATGAATATAATAACAACAGCAGCATAACTCACAAACTCCTGAAACTTAACACAATACTAGAGATCTATACTGTGCATACTCCTATGCAACATAAATCTCATAGGTCATGTGATCTAGCAGCCATATTGCCTTTTGCGACAAGCACTTGAAAATCTTCTTCTCCAGAACCGCTTATGTTACAGCTGTGAAACTTGCTGTGTGTACTGCTGTACTGACCTAGAATAAAGTTTGTTCAAGAGAAGTGATTTAATCACATGATCTAGCTGCTATTTTGAAATGTGCGAACATATTTAAACATCTTCTTCTCTGAAACCGCTAAGTGCATTGAAATGCAATTTTGCACATGTGCTCCTTGCAAGGTCCTCTACCAAGATTGTTGCAAATTTTTCATAATCAACATGGCTGAGCCATTCGCCTTTTTATCATTGTTTAATTTCGTAAATTTGCACTTAATGCATTATGTTTACACTATTTAACTATATCACAGTGTAGTAGGCACATGATTACACATACAATATATTTTCAGAATTTGGATACAAACTTGTACACTGAGCAGAGATATTGCTACAATTAAATCATACTTTTTATCATCACTGACGGCTACAATTCAAATAATGAAGCTGTGTTTATAACTAACAAAAATCCGGATTACCAATATGCTCATAGTAGCGCTTCTTAGATGGTTTGATATATAAAATAATATCAAGCTTTCAGTACTGCAATTTTTTGTGTAACTTTTACACTTTTTAAACTTTTGTGAAACCTTTTTGGTTATATTTTGTAGTATTTTATGCTGTTTTGGCTGTAAATACTATTTCTTTTTTCGCAAAACATTTGCAACACTGGTATATATATATATATATATATATATATATATATATATATATATATATATATATATATATATATATAATTTTTTTTTTTTTTCATTTTATGAGGGAATTTTATATTATATGGTGTAATAAATTGGTCATTATATTTTATCGCTTTTGAATGTTTGATCATTTCATTTATTATATGTATTTTTAGTTTATAAATTGAGATTGCTTTTTTGCTAAAGGATCTTATTTCCCCTTTGTACTATATATTAACTCCTTGTATATTGTATACTCATATTTGCCTATAGATAGGATATACTCTGTCCCCCTTATATACTTTATACCTCCATTAATTTTTAACCCCTAGTGCTTTCTGTTAGCGCCTCACCTTCACCACCAACTTCTTTTTTACGTTCTAATAATTCTATCTGGGAAGGAGATAGTTCGAAGAGAGGCATAGGAGTTATTTAATCTAGCACCCTAATACTCTCATTTAAAACATTATTACACATAGTCATGACCCCTAAGTGCAATATTGCAGTCAAAATTAGCACTGCACAGTCGCCTTCACGAAATAAAACATTTGCAAATTTTCATGAAACTTCTGCAAATTGCAGAGGACTATAGTGAGCATTAGTATGTGCAATTTAAAAACGCCATACATTGCCTTGGTGGCCATTTTGTTTCGTATGCGCTGTGTTTGACAAATACAAAAATCTTCTTCTCCGAAACCGCTTATGGGACAGACTTGAAAGTTTGTTTAGAGTTATCTTATGACTTACATTCAGATTTGTTCAAGAGAAGTTGATATGTCATGTGGTTTGGCAGCCATTTTGAATTGTTCAAAAATGCTTAAAGATATTTTTAAACTAATAATTAAAAAAAAACGTTTCACAAAAATGCTTAATTTTTTAAATGTTTATTGACATTTATGGTGAAAACTATTGTGCATAATATGGAGGCTGTATATCATATGATCTGGCAGCCATTTTGTTTTACGCACAAATTTTGAAAATCTATTTTCTCTGCAACCGCTTATGTTAGAACTGTGAAACTTGCTGTAAAACCTTATATTGTGACCTAAAGTCACAGTTGAATGAATTCGTTACAAGCTGTGGCAGCGATATTGGATATTGCGAACATTTCAAAATTGTTTTTTCTTTGCAACCGCTTATGTTAAAGCTGTGAAATTTGCTGTATAACCATATATGGTGACCTAGAGTTACATCTGTTCGTGTTGAAAGTATTGGTCATATTGTGTGGCAGCCATCTTGAAAAATGCAAACATTTTGAAAATGTGTTTTCTTTCCAACGGCTTACGTTAGAATTGTAAAAACTTGCTGTATAGCTTAATATTGTGACTTAGCTGCTTGTATGTCTTTGCAAAGGCAATGCGCTTGGCCACCTCTATTACTGCTTGCAGTTATATTTATTATTAATACTACTACTAATAACAATATTAGCCTTTATGTTTATCTCAAGAATTAGTTAGTCCTTAGAATTGCATATGCTTATCCCAAGGAGTAATTAGTTTTTTGGATAGCATTATGATTACCACAGGCATTATTTAGTCCATATGATAGCCTTATGCTTATCCCAGGCATAATGTATTCTGTAGGATAGCTTTATGTTTATTCCAAGTATATTGTATTCCGTAGGATAGCCTTATGCTTATCCCAAGTATAATGTATTCCATAGGATAGTCTTATGCTTATCCCAAGTATTATTTATTCCGTAGGATAGCTTTATGCCTATCCCAAGTATTATTTACTTCATAGGATAGCCTTATGCTTATCCCAAGTATAATTTATTCAGTAGAATAGCCTTATGCTTATCCCAAGTATTATTTATTTCAAAGGATAGCCTTATGCTTATCCCAAATATGATTTATTTTGCAGAATAGCTTTATAGTTATCCCAAACTTTATATAATCCGTCGGATAACCTTATGCTTATAAGCAAGTTGCACAGGTATTCTAGAAATGTCTTAGACCAAAAATAGCCCAAGTCCTGTAGTTGATAATTCTCTCAAATTAGCAACAGATAGTTACACAAAATGCACAAGTGGGATTGGCGCTGCAAGCACATTAGTCTGATAGGTATAATAACAGTTAATTACAAACTTGATTTACATAAAAAAAATAGATATATGAGCTCATAAAAATTCCTAGACTTTTTAAAAAAATATCTCAACACTGTTCAGAATGTCCAAAGTTGATTCTTGGTATTCGTTCTGGCTTTATAAATTATATAGTAGTTTGTTTTTTGTCACTTTTGTAGATATCCGTAACAGTATAATAAAAAAATCACTTTGAAGCACCCGAGATTGGGGTCACGTGACATTCTGTAATAGAGCCTTTCTGGATGTCAATCACTCTTCGTCATAGATCTCCTAATCACTTGACCTTTTTTAACCTATCAGCAGTCAGTATCCACTGGTAGTTATTTTAGTAACAAAGTAGTAAAGTAATATTTGTTACAATGTAGTAACAGTGCTTGTGTTATTACCCACTGTATATTACAGTACTGCCTCAAAAAGATTATACCTTGCACTTATATTGTCTTAGAGGTTTTTTTGGTACCGGCACTGATGTACTGGAATTAGTTTATGCAGACACTAAAACATCAACTGTCCGAAAGTGATGATTTAATCTTAAACTGTACTGTTCAGTTTTGAGATCCAAAGTTCCCTTCAACTCCTTCTAGGTGTTTCAGCCCTGAAGCCTTTATTATCCCAAGTCTGTAGGATACCCTTATGCTTATCCCAAGCATTATTTAATTAATAAGATAGCCTTATGCTTATCCCAAGCATTATTAAGTCCATTGTATATCCTTATGCTTATCCAAAGAATTATTTAGTTTATAGGATAGCCATATGCTTTTCCCAAGCATTCTTAAGTCAGTAGGGTAGCCTATGCTTATCACAGGCATTAATTAGTCAGTAGGATAGTCTTATGCTTATACCAAGCATTATTAAGTCTGTAGGGTAGCCTTATGCTTATACCAGACATTAAGTAGTCAGTAGGATAGTCTTATGCTTATCCCAAGCAGTATTTAGACAGTAGGGTAGCCTTGTGCTTATCCCAAGCATTATTTAGTCAGTAGCATATCCTTATGCATATCCCAATCATTAGTTAGTCCTTATGACAGCCTTATGCTTATCTCAAGCAGTATTAATGAGTAGGATAGACTTATGCATATACCATGTGTTATTTACTCTGTAGAGTAGACCTAGGGCATATCCCAAGCATTAGTCCTTAGGATAGCCTTATGCTTATCTCAATCAATATTTAGTCTGTAGAATAGACTTCTGAATATCCCAAGCATTAGTTAGTTTTTAGGATAGCCTTATGCTTATCTCAAGCAGTATTTAGTCAGTAGGATAGACTTAAGCATATCCTAGTGATTAATTAGTCAGTAGGGTAGCCTTATGTTTATCCCAAGCATTAATTAATCCTTAGGATAGACATATGCATATCCCAGTCATTAATTAGTCAGTAGGGTAGCCTTCTAGCCTTATGCTTATCCCAAGCATTAGTTAATCCTCAGAATAGCCTTATGCTTATCCCAAGCAGTATTTAGTTAGTAGGATAGTTTTTTGCATATCCCAAGCATTAGTTAGTCCTTAGGATAGCTTTATGCTTATCCTAAGCAGTTTTTAGTCAGTAGGATAGACTTATACATATATCAAGCATTAGTTAGTCTTCAAGACAGCCTTATGCTTAACCCAGGTATTACAGAAGTCACCCACAGTGTTTCTATATAACATCTCATTGGGAAGTTTATTCCATGGGGCCGATTTATCAAGCTCCGAATGGAGCTTGATGTCCCTGTTTTCGCGCGAGCCTTAAGGCTCGCCATAAACAGCAGTTATGAAGCAGCGGTCTAAAGACCGCTGCTCCATAACTGATCCGCTGCCTCTGAGGCTGTGCTCTGCAATCCGCCTGATCCTATATGATCGGGCTGATTGACACCCCCTGCTAGCGGACGATTGGCCGCAAATCTGCAGGAGGCAGCATTGCACAAGCGGTTCTGGTGAACTGCTTGTGCAATGTTAAATCCCACGCTGTCGGCATTCAGCGATGTCTGTCGGACATGATACGCTACAGTGTATCTTTCGGAAAGGCATTGATAAATTGGCCCCCATGAATCAACCATCCTTTCTTTGAAGAAGTGCTTCTGAAAATGAATCTTCATCCTACTACATTCCATCTTGAGATTATGTCCCTTGTTCTAGTGCTAATTTCTGCTTTAGTTTTATTAAATCCTTTAAAGGTTCTATCACATCACCTCTTTCCATTCTCTCCTCTAAATTATACATATTTAGAGGTAGATTCACTAATGTCTGTCCGACATGATACAATGTAGCGTATCTTGTCCGACAGACATCGCTTAATGCCGACAGCATACGCTGTCAATATTTATCATTACACAAGCAGTTCACCAGGACTGCTTGTGCAATGCCGCCCCCTGCAGATTCGCTGCCAATCGGCCGCTAGCAAGGGGTGTCAATCAGCCTGATTGCATAGAATCGGGCGGATTGAAGACTGCAGCCTCAGAGGCAGCAGACAAGTTATGGAGCAGCGGTCTTTAGACTGTTCCTCTTTTTTTATGTCCTAGAACAGACCTTGGCTTTTATGCTTTTACATAGGTAATTGGAACATCTAGGCAAGTATTCCCGCTTATTCCTGGTACCGTGCTGAAACAAAACAATCCCCTATTGGGGTAAGTGCCAGATGCAAAAAGCTGAGATATTGTCTATCTAATTTGCATATCTTAACAAAAGTTCTCTGGTGCTTCGGTAAGAGTGTATACAAAGTACTTCTGGGGAAAGTAAGAGGGAATACTTCCCTATATGTGCTAATTACCTATGCAATAATACTATGGCCCTTACTTTTATGAAATGGAGTATTTTAATCTCACGCTTTTATGTCCCACCATAGCTTAAATCAATATTGCTTATGCTTTTACATGTGAATACTCAGATTTGCCAGTCTGTGGGCATACGCTGGTTGATGTTTTGTTCCAAAAAATGCAACTGGTATTCCAGTGACAGGGAATGGGGTTGCAATTATAACACAGAAAATTTAGCTATTTGACAAAGCAACCTTTGTTGCTATGATAATTCATTGTGTAATATTAGCATTTGTTCTACCTACATAGGTGACAAAGGTGCCAATGGACAAAGGGAAAAAAACTTGTCAAATGTCAGCGCTGTACTAATAAATGGAGCAACATGATTAATGAAACTGCTCTGCATAACCTTGGTCATAAATAAACATAGTTTCTGTATCTGCAGAACATTCTATACCTCTGTGTATATTGCACTAGTACAAGGGGTAATATGCTGGGACACAAGAAATATTGAAAGGACAGCAAAGTCAAAATGAAATTTTCATCAAACAGATAGAGGATACAATTTTAAACATATTTCCAGCTTACTTCTATAATCAAATTTGCTTTGTTCTCTTGATATCCTTTGTTGAAAGTGCTTCTGCTTTTTTTTTTATTAAACTGCAGGTGTGACACTGGAGGTTATTGTTTTTTATTTATACCACAACTTTGATTTGTCATTATAATGTTGCACTTATTTATTTGTTTATATGAAGATTACATGTAGCAAAGTGCTGATAATTGGTTAGGGAGTTGGGTTCCCGTAGAATTGTGAATATTCATTTCTATCTGTGTATGCCAATTTAATACAGTGACCTTAACATGCTTATCATGAAAGAAAAGTATAAAAATAAAAAATAAAATACATCAATTGCTTTTGTTAGACTATTTTATCATTTTCACTATCAAATAGCTAATGCAAAAGTTTTGGCAACCTCACTGTCCTGCCTAAAGCTAATGTGATTTTCTCATGGACACAGCAAGTTTTATACAAAGCAGATTTTTATTGAAGTGATAAAATCACCCTTGAGATTTTACATTTTGTATTCATAAATGTTTTTTTTTTTTATGGAATTAAAAGAACAAGAATTGAAAGTGCATGAATAAAAGGTATATAATATATAGACAGTGTAACTTACTAAACTCTTCTATTTGTATTTCACATAACATAGAGGCTCCCACTACAGCCTATCTGTACATTTCTCTTTCTTTCCTACCTAAACCCATTCCCAGCATGGGCAGCTCTAGAACCTAGATTTCGGTAGGGCAAACACCCTGCAGAGCTTCAGGCATGGGGCCAGGAATCGGGATCAGGGATCAGAAGCTAGTGTGTGGGCTGAATATTGAGTTATGATGGACAGAGGCGTTCATGTGAGTCACATAGATGGAGCTGTGGACATTGGTCTTGCAGTGGGTGGGGTTAGTTTTGTGGGCATGGCAAGGCTAGGAGATTAAGGGGAGGGCTATGTTGGGCCAGCAGCAGGCAATCTTCTTCTTCCCCCTTAGCCCAAGCACAATGAGCGCCCAGACTAAGCGAATTAGCTACTTTTGGATCCCTATTGATCTGCAATCTCGGCTTCTCATGTGAAAATCCTAACCAGATTTGACAGACTATTTTGGAAACATATATTTAATTTTTTAATTATTTATTAAAATGAAGTCCACTCTAAACATATCCCACATCCAAAGCTTCAGGTGTGAAATACTCTCTTAACCTTCTTATAGCTGGGTAACAAGTCATCTCCTCAGCCATGTATGTTGTTGTAGACTACCAGACTGGTGATACTTAATATATGTTATTAAATCATGTGAAACCCTTTAGCTCATCTCTCCATTACCTCTGATTTGCTAGAAGAAGAACATAATATCCCATAAAACCTCATAAAGTTCTCTCATTGGACATGGCCAGTTTCTTGCCATCTTTGATTTATGAGAACACAACAAGAGTCTTGGAATGTAATACCATCCCAAACACAGATTAAGGACATTGCTAGCTGTTCCTCAGTGATGTATTTGTTTTTTTATTGTCTAAACCTAAAGGGACATTCAAATGAAACCAGTAAAGAGACATGAAACCCAAAATTTTGTTTTCGTGATTCAGATAGAGAATGCAATTTTCATAAAGTGTCCAATTTACTTCTATTATCAAATTAGCTTTGTTCTCTAGATAGGTAGCGTGCACATGTCTAGCGCAGCACATGCCGGGAAATATGATTGCCATTGAGTGATCTTGCTAATGTATACCGATGTTGCAAAAACTTCTGCCTCATGCCGGTGAGGTAGCTCAGTTGGTAAATGCCCTCACTAAAACAAAATCTGTTTAAAAGATCCAAGGTCACAGGTTCAAATCCTGGCAGAGCCGACTCAGCCCTTCATCCTTCCAAGGTCGATAATATGAGTACCAATAAATTGGGTAATAATAACCACTATTACTATCCAGCTGCTGATTTGGTTAATTCGGAGAGCGAGCGCTGAAAAAGCGCGTTGAGTCCCACTGGGAGAAAGGCGCTATATAAATAATAGTTGTTATTATATATAGTAATGCAGACACGTGGGCACTCCTGAGCTTGCCTTCCTGCTTTTCAACAAAGGATAACAAGAAAACTAAGGCAATTTGATAATAGAAGTAAATTGAAAAGTTGTTTAAAATTGTATCTTCTATCTGAATCATGAAATACATCTTTTGGAGTTTTATGTCCCTTTAAGCAGGAAACAGCTGGTGGGTAGGGAGGTGCAAATGTGTAAATTTCCGAATTCGAATATTAGAACCAATGTTATTACCGAAATTCGAATTAAAAATCTGAATGTTGATAAGAACGAATATTCTTAAAAATTCTATAATCGAATGCTATTTACAGTTTTCGAATGTCACTCTCGAATTCAAATGTTTATAATTATATTGAATGTCCACATTCGAAATTTTGAATTTAACATGCTATTTAACAAATACTAGTCAGAAGTTCAATAATTCATGTGGTAGGGCGGGAATCTAGTAAATTGATACATAATAGATACAAATATATCATTTCGAATGTTTCTATATAGAATATTGCATAATTTGAATATTACATTTAAAGAAAGCATTAGAAATACTATTACAAATATATATTCAAATTTTTCTAAACTAATATTTTCGAATGTAATCGTAAAATTCGAAACTGAACATTCGAAAATCAAATGTTAGAATCTTATATAAACATTCGAAATTTGATTCGAACGAACGAATGTGTTAAAATTAATTTCATTTTTCGAATGTTGCGAAACATTCGCCCATCCCTTCTGGTGGGCCAATTAAGAGCAACATATGCATGTAGCTACAAATCACTGGCCATGTCTATGAATTACAGTACTTAAAGGACCATTAAATACAGTAGATTTAGATAATCAACAAGTGCATAATAAAAAATGCAATAACATTTCTAAAGAATTTCTAAATTATCTTCAATTTCCTGTCCCCTGTATCACATAGCAGCCATCAGCCAATCAAAGACTCATATACTTATACATTGTGAACTCTTGCACATGTTCAGCAGTTGCTGGTGCCTCAGAAAGTGTACATATAAAAACCTGTGCACAATTTGATATTGGAAGTGAATTGGAAAGTCTTTTAAATCTTCTTTATCTAAATCATAAAAAATTAATTTTGACTTCCCTTTAATGTTTTTTGTTAGATTGTCCCTGTAATTCAAACTGGTCATGTAAAAGTTAAATATTATATTTTTGCATATTTAAAACAATTAAAATTACATCATTACAAAACAGAAAAATTGAAACCCACCTTCATTAATGTAAGAATTAATGTAGATAAGAATGTACATATTAAACATAGAATATTAAAATTATCTTATGCATTTCGCACCTATTCATACACTTAATCATGAAACTTTAACATCCTCTCTGCCATTTAATTTGGGCCATAGACTGTCTTTAAGAGAAGAAAAATGCATAGCAATGGGAGCCAGCCACAGAATGAAGAACTAGATTAGTTTCAACTATATATATGCAAAAATATATTTATGCAAATTCCAGTGCATACATAATGGAATAGAAATTGTATCTTAATAGGGCATTAAAATGTACTCAAAAATATTTTATGGTTCATATAAAAGAGGAACATCTAAATATGGCATTTTTCCCCCTGACAGTAGTACATATGCATTTTTATATGAGCTAATATCAGCTAATGAGTAACACAGAAAGCTCTGGGTATATAATGTCAGTAAGCAGTACATACGTATCTGTATATGACCTAATATCAGCTAATGAGTAACACAGACAGCTCCGGGTATATAATGTCAGTAAGCAGTACATACGTATCTTTATATGAGCTAATATCAGCTAATGAGTAACACAGACAGCTCCGGGTATATAATCCTAGTAAGCAGTACATACGTATCTGTATATGAGCTAATATCAGCTAATGAGTAACACAGACAGCTCCGGGTATATAATGCCAGTAAGTAGTACATATGTATTTTTATATGAGCTAATATCAGCTAATGAGTAACACAGACAGCTCCGGGTATATAATCTTAGTAAGCAGTACATACGTATCTGTATACAGGGAGTGCAGAATTATTAGGCAAATGAGTATTTTGACCACATCAACCTCTTTATATATGTTGTCTTACTCCAAGCTGTATAGGCTCCAAAGCCTACTACCAATTAAGCATATTAGGTGATGTGCATCTCTGTAATGAGAAGGGGTGTGGTCTAATGACATCAACACCCTATATCAGGTGTGCATAATTATTAGGCAACTTCCTTTCCTTTGGCAAAATGGGTCAAAAGAAGGACTTGACAGGCTCAGAAAAGTCAAAAATAGTGAGATATCTTGCAGAGGGATGCAGCATTCTCAAAATTGCAAAGCTTCTGAAGCGTGATCATCGAACAATCAAGCGTTTCATTCAAAATAGTCAACAGGGTCGCAAGAAGCGTGTGGAAAAACCAAGGTGCAAAATAACTGCCCATGAACTGAGAAAAGTCAAGCGTGCAGCTGCCAAGATGCCACTTGCCACCAGTTTGGCCATATTTCAGAGCTGCAACATCACTGGAGTGCCCAAAAGCACAAGGTGTGCAATATTCAGAGACATGACCAAGGTAAGAAAGGCTGAAAGACGACCACCACTGAACAAGACACACAAGCTGAAACATCAAGACTGGGCCAAGAAATATCTCAAGACTGATTCTTCTAAGGTTTTATGGACTGATAAAATGAGAGTGATTCTTGATGGGCCAGATGGATGGGCCCGTGGCTGGATTGGTAAAGGGCAGAGAGCTCCAGTCCGACTCAGACGCCAGCAAGGTGGAGGTGGAGTACTGGTTTGGGCTGGTATCATCAAAGATGAGCTTGTGGGGCCTTTTCGGGTTGAGGATGGAGTCAAGCTCAACTCCCAGTCCTACTGCCAGTTTCTGGAAGACACCTTCTTCAAGCAGTGGTACAGGAAGAAGTCTGCATCCTTCAAGAAAAACATGATTTTCATGCAGGACAATGCTCCATCACACGCGTCCAGGTACTCCACAGCGTGGCTGGCAAGAAAGAGTATAAAAGAAGAAAATCTAATGACATGGCCTCCTTGTTCACCTGATCTGAACCCCATTGAGAACCTGTGGTCCATCATCAAATGTGAGATTTACAAGGAGGGAAAACAGTACACCTCTCTGAACAGTGTCTGGGAGGCTGTGGTTGCTGCTGCACGCAATGTTGATGGTGAACAGATCAAAACACTGACAGAATCCATGGATGGCAGGCTTTTGAGTGTCCTTGCAAAGAAAGGTGGCTATATTGGTCACTGATTTGTTTTTGTTTTGTTTTTGAATGTCAGAAATGTATATTTGTGAATGTTGAGATGTTATATTGGTTTCACTGGTAAAAATAAATAATTGAAATGGGTATATATTTGTTTTTTGTTAAGTTGCCTAATAATTATGCACAGTAATAGTCACCTGCACACACAGATATCCCCCTAAAATAGCTATAACTAAAAACAAACTAAAAACTACTTCCAAAACTATTCAGCTTTGATATTAATGAGTTTTTTGGGTTCATTGAGAACATGGTTGTTGTTCAATAATAAGATTAATCCTCAAAAATAGAACTTGCCTAATAATTCTGCACTCCCTGTATGAGCTAATATCAGCTAATGAGTAACACAGACAGCTCCGGGTATATAATGTCAGTAAGCAGTACATACATATCTGTATATGAGCTAATATCAGCTAATGAGTAACACAGACAGCTCCGGGTGTATAATGTCAGTAAGCAGTATATATGTATTTGTATATGAGCTAATATCAGCTAATGAGTAACACAGACAGCTCCGGGTATATAATGTCAGTAAGCAGTACATACGTATCTGTATATGAGCTAATATCAGCTAATGAGTAACACAGACAGCTCCGGGTATATAATATCAGTAAGCAGTACATACCTATCTGTATATGAGCTAATATCAGCTAATGAGTAACATAGGCAGTTCCGGATATATAATGTCAGTAAGCAGTATATACGTATCTGTATATGAGCTAATATCAGCTAATGAGTAACACAGACAGCTCCGGGTATATAATGTCAGTAAGCAGTACTTACGTATCTGTATATGAGCTAATATCAGCTAATGAGTAACACAGACAGCTCCGGGTATATAATCTTAGTAAGCAGTACATACGTATCTGTATATGAGCTAATATCAGCTAATGAGTAACACAGACAACTCCGGGTATATAATGTCAGTAAGCAGTACATACGTATCTGTATATGAGATAATATCAGCTAATGAGTAACACAGACAGCTCCGGGTATATAATGTCAGTAAACAGTACATACGTATCTGTATATGAGCTAATATCAGCTAATGAGTAACACAGACAGCTCCGGGTATATAATGTCAGAAAGCAGTACATACGTATCTGTATATGAGCTAATATCAGCTAATGAGTAACACAGACAGCTCCGGGTATATAATGTCAGAAAGCAGTACATACGTATCTGTATATGAGCTAATATCAGCTAATGAGTAACACAGGCAGCTCCGGGTATATAATATCAGAAAGCAGTACATACGTATCTGTATATGAGCTAATATCAGCTAATGAGTAACACAGACAGCTCCGGGTATATAATGTCAGAAAGCAGTACATACGTATCTGTATATGAGCTAATATCAGCTAATAAGTAACACAGACAGCTCCGGGTATATAATGTCAGAAAGCAGTACATACGTATCTGTATATGAGCTAATATCAGCTAATGAGTAACACAGACAGCTCCGGGTATATAATGTCAGTAAGGAGTCAGTAAGGAGCTGCCTGTGTTACTCATTAGCTGATATTATCTCATATACAGATATGTATGTACTGCTTACTGACATTATACACCCGGAGCTGCCTGTGTTACTCATTAGCTGATATTAGCTTTATATGAGCTAATAATACTTATTAGCTGATATTAGCTGTATATGAGCTAATATTAGCTCATAAGTAACACAGACAGCTCCGGGTATATAATGTCAGTAAGCAGTACTTACGTATCTGTGTATGAGCTAATATCAGCTAATAAGTAACAGAGACAGCTCTGGGTATATAATGTCAGTAAGCAGTATATATATCTGTATATGAGCTAATATCAACTAATGAGTAACACAGACAGCTCCGGGTATATAATGTCAGTAAGCAGTACATAAGTATCTGTATATAAGCTAATATCAGCTTATGAGTAACATAGACAGCTCCGGGTATATAATCTTAGTAAGCAGTACATACGTATCTGTATATGAGCTAATATCAGCTAATGAGTAACACAGACAGCTCCGGGTATATAATGTCAGTAAGCAGTACATACCTATCTGTATATGAGCTAATATCAGCTAATGAGTAACACAGATAGCTCCGGGTTTATAATGTCAGTAAGCAGTATATATATCTGTATATGAGCTAATATCAACTAATGAGTAACACAGACAGCTCCGGGTATATAATGTCAGTAAGCAGTATATATATCTGTATATGAGCTAATATTAGCTAATGAGTAACACAGACAGCTCCGGGTATATAATGTCAGTAAGCAGTATATATATCTGTATATGAGCTAATATCAACTAATGAGTAACACAGACAGCTCCGGGTATATAATGTCAGTAAGCAGTACATAAGTATCTGTATATAAGCTAATATCAGCTTATGAGTAACATAGACAGCTCCGGGTATATAATCTTAGTAAGCAGTACATACGTATCTGTATATGAGCTAATATCAGCTAATGAGTAACACAGACAGCTCCGGATATATAATGTCAGTAAGCAGTACATACGTATCTGTATATGAGCTAATATCAGCTAATGAGTAACATAGACAGCTCCGGATATATAATGTCAGTAAGCAGTACATACGTATCTGTATATGAGCTAATATCAGCTAATGAGTAACACAGACAGCTCCGGATATATAATGTCAGTAAGCAGTACATACGTATCTGTATATGAGCTAATATCAGCTAATGAGTAACATAGACAGCTCCGGATATATAATGTCAGTAAGCAGTACATACGTATCTGTATATGAGCTCATTTCAGCACCTGTTTAGTACCTTCAGTATTACTGTCCTGTGATGTCAATACCTTGTTAGGCACATTAGGATCAAGTCCAGAGAGGAATTTTCACACGTTTTGTCGGCTTTCATGAAAAGAATGTAAATAACTTCCCAATCAGGCATATGGAATTAAGTGAACAAAGATGTTTGCCTGAGAAGTGTCCCCATTATGTCTTATCACATTAAATGCAACCACATTAACTAAAATACGCTGCAATTATTCAACCTTTCACAGCACCAAAAACCACCTCCAGTAATGTATTCTACCAGTTTATGTTTTTTTTTCTTAAGCTAATTTCCCTCTGGGATTATTATTTTTTTCATTCTTGAAGCATTTACTGTCAGTAAAAAGATACCCTCACTATGGGCGACAAGGGCATTGCAGAGATTAGAGAATGAAATATCAATACATCCCTTAAAAAAACAAAGTCAAATGCTAAAAGCTAACAAAGTGATATATAGGAGCAGGCTCAAACTATGCTATTTTCACCATTTGGAGAAAAGTAAACTTTCTTTTAAAGGGATAGTAAAGTATATAATATAGACAAAGAGCTAACATTAGAGCGCACACAATTTTTAAATATTGCACCCACTCGATCTTGAGTGCATATTAAAAGTTAAATTAAATGCGATCGCGAAAGCACAAACTAAATTTGTGCTGGTTGGGTTAGCGCAACTGAAGTCCTTGAGTAAGGGTTAGGCCCTTAGGGCTAAATAAAAAGTTGCACCAAACAACATAAATACATTAAAATAAATTGTTCCACTCATATATACACTATTTATTAAAAAAATTATATACAGGGTTGAAAGGTATATAATATATGACAAGGTATTTGAATGAATAGGGCTATAATGGATATATACATACATATACATATGTAAATATATGTATATATGTATTTTTGTTTATATATGTATATATGCATGTATGTATGTATTTTTGTTTATATATGTATATATGTATGTATGTATGTATTTTTGTTTATATATGTATACAGGGAGTGCAGAATTATTAGGCAAGTTGTATTTTTGAGGATTAATTTTATTATTGAACAACAACCATGTTCTCAATGAACCCAAAAAAACTCATTAATATCAAAGCTGAATAGTTTTGGAAGTAGTTTTTAGTTTGTTTTTAGTTATAGCTATTTTAGGGGGATATCTGTGTGTGCAGGTGACTATTACTGTGCATAATTATTAGGCAACTTAACAAAAAACAAATATATACCCATTTAAATTATTTATTTTTACCAGTGAAACCAATATAACATCTCAACATTCACAAATATACATTTCTGACATTCAAAAACAAAACAAAAACAAATCAGTGACAATATAGCCACCTTTCTTTGCAAGGACTCTCAAAAGCCTGCCATCCATGGATTCTGTTAGTGTTTTGATCTGTTCACCATCAACATTGCGTGCAGCAGCAACCACAGCCTCCCAGACACTGTTCAGAGAGGTGTACTGTTTTCCCTCCTTGTAAATCTCACATTTGATGATGGACCACAGGTTCTCAATGGGGTTCAGATCAGGTGAACAAGGAGGCCATGTCATTAGATTTTCTTCTTTTATACCCTTTCTTGCCAGCCACACTGTGGAGTACTTGGACGCGTGTGATGGAGCATTGTCCTGCATGAAAATCATGTTTTTCTTGAAGGATGCAGACTTCTTCCTGTACCACTGCTTCAAGAAGGTGTCTTCCAGAAACTGGCAGTAGGACTGGGAGTTGAGCTTGACTCCATCCTCAACCCGAAAAGGCCCCACAAGCTCATCTTTGATGATACCAGCCCAAACCAGTACTCCACCTCCACCTTGCTGGCGTCTGAGTCGGACTGGAGCTCTCTGCCCTTTACCAATCCAGCCACGGGCCCATCCATCTGGCCCATCAAGACTCACTCTCATTTCATCAGTCCATAAAACCTTAGAAAAATCAGTCTTGAGATATTTATTGGCCCAGTCTTGACGTTTCAGCTTGTGTGTCTTGTTCAGTGGTGGTCGTCTTTCAGCCTCTCTTACCTTGGCCATGTCTCTGAGTATTGCACACCTTGTGCTTTTGGGCACTCCAGTGATGTTGCAGCTCTGAAATATGGCCAAACTGGTGGCAAGTGGCATCTTGGCAGCTGCACGCTTGACTTTTCTCAGTTCATGGGCTAACTGCGCCTTGGTTTTTCCACACGCTTCTTGCGACCCTGTTGACTATTTTGAATGAAACGCTTGATTGTTCGATGATCACGCTTCAGAAGCTTTGCAATTTTAAGAGTGCTGCATCCCTCTGCAAGATATCTCACTATTTTTGACTTTTCTGAGCCTGTCAAGTCCTTCTTTTGACCCATTTTGCCAAAGGAAAGGAAGTTGCCTAATAATTATGCACACCTGATATAGAGTGTTGATGTCATTAGACCACACCCCTTCTCATTACAGAGATGCACATCACCTAATATGCTTAATTGGTAGCAGGCTTTCGAGCCTATACAGATTGGAGTAAGACAACATGCATAAAGAGGATGATGTGGTCAAAATACTCATTTGCCTAATAATTCTGCACACAGTGTATATGTATGTATGTATGTATTTTTGTTTATATATGTATATGTATGTATGTATGTATTTTTGTTTATATATGTATATGTTTGTATGTATGTATTTTTGTTTATATATGTATATATGTATGTATGTATTTTTGTTTATATATGTATATATGTATGCATGTATTTTTGTTTATATATGTATATATGTATGTATGTATGTATTTTTGTTTATATATGTATATATGTATGTATGTATTTTTGTTTATATATGTATATGTATGTATGTATGTATGTATGTATTTTTGTTTATATATGTTAATTTTTTTATGTATATATTTTTGTTTATATATGTATATATGTATGTATGTATTTTTGTTTATATATGTATATATGTATGTATGTATTTTTGTTTATATATTTATATATGTTTGTATGTATGTATTTTTGTTTATATATGTATATATGTATGTATACATGTATATATACTTCTTAGCCCTTTCCACTCAAAAACCTAAAGAACAGAAAAATCATTTTTACTTTACTGTAATATTTATTAATGTGTTTTACTGTGTATTTACCATAATATTTTACATTCCAATGTTCTTCACATAGGGGAAAATGTTCTATGTATTTTTAAATAGATATTCCTATATATACAGTATATCTGTATATATATATATATATATATATATATATATATATAAAAGGACAAAAAGGAAAAGTATAGCGCAAACAGTCCAAAAGACACCTGCTCTGCTCTGATAAAATACAAAAGTTTAATAAATCCAAGTAAAAGTTACATCGTAGCAACAAAAACAAAGTGTGTACAGAGACACCAGTTTGCAAACATGTTTCGTGCCTCAGCACTTGATCACTGCATATGGAAACACCTGTGCACACCTTCTATTTAAAGGGAAAAGGAAGGAAACTAGCACCTATATTCTTAAAGGTATATTCACCTATATAAAGTACCATAGTGGAAATAGTGTATGTGTTAAAACAACTAATCATGGCATATTTCCTACACTTGACTATTATTAATAATTTTAAAGTGATATTTTATATAGGTGAATATACCTTTAAGAATATAGGTGCTAGTTTCCTTCCTTTTCCCTTTAAATAGAAGGTGTGCACAGGTGTTTCCATATGCAGTGATCAAGTACTGATGCACGAAACATGTTTGCAAACTGGTGTCTCTGTACACACTGAGTTCATTTTTAACTCTATTTCTTTTTGGTGCTACGATGTAACTTTTACTTGGATTTATTAAACTTTTGTATTTTATCAGAGCAGAGCAGGTGTCTTTTGGACTGTTTGCGCTATACTTTTCCTTTTTGTCCTTTCATGTGTTATATGAGTGTTTGCAGACACTCGGATTAAGCGGCGTTCAGCACTCTGGATAGCACTTTTTATTGGTTGATAAATTTATCCACCAATTAGCAAGAACAAGCCAGGTTGTTCACCAAAAATGGGGCGGCATCTAAACTTACATTCTTGCATTTCAAATAAAGATACCAAGAGAATGAAGAAAATTTGATTATAGGAGTAAATTAGAAAGTTGCTTAAAATGTCATTCTCTATCTGAATCACAAAAGAAAAAATTTGGGTTCAGTGTCCCTTTCTGTTAACGCACGTCTGCTTTTGCCTGAAATTTGTTCAATAGCTTAACATTCTATTGAACGAATAAAAAATATTTAATATATTAAATGGGGAAAATAAGTTAATAACTAAATACATTTTGTATTCAGTTAATGAACACATTTTGGACAAAACTAGTTCAAAGTTATTGGTCAAGGTTGTTTTGTTTTGGGGGGGAGGGCACTTGCCTAAATATACATAAAAGAAGATATACATTTACATACCTTTTATACTGAACAAATGATAGAGAGCTGGAATGACATTGTTTTACAATTATTTTCCTACTGACTTAAGTAATTATTAATTTATTTACTCTGAGCTAGATACGAGTTTGGCGTTATGAGTGAAAAAGCAGCGTTATGCTTCATAACGCTGCTTTTTCACTACCGCTGCTATTACAAGTCTTGTAGGTATAGGTGTACCGCACACTTTTTTGGCCGTCACGCAACATCAGTACCGCACTTTTAAAAAAGTCCTTTTTCAATGGGACTTCCATAGGTATTACGAGTTTTGCCTAGGAGGCCAAAAAGTGAGCCGTACAGCCTATACCGACAAGATCCGTACCGCCATCTAAAGTCAGTAGTTATGAGTTTTTCGCTACAAAGCTGTAGCATAAAACTCATAACTAAAGTGTTAAAAAGTACACTAACACCCATAAACTACCTATTAACCCCTAAACCGAGGCGCTCCCGCATCGCAAACATTATAATAAAATTATTAACCCCTAATCTGCCGCTCCGGACATCACCGCCACTTAAAAAAAATTATTAACCCCTATTCCGCCACTCCCCGAAATCGTCGCCACTAGAATAAAATTATTAAACTGCCACCTTCCCGCATAAAAAACACTATTTAAATATAATTAACCCCTAATCTGCCATCCGCCCACTCCGCCGCTATAATAAAACTATTAACCCCTAAACCTAACCCTAACACCCCCTAACTTATATATAATTAAAAAAATCTAAATAAAACTTACTATTAATAAGTAAATAATTCATATTTAACACTAAATACTTAGCTATAAAATAAACCCTAAGATAGCTACAATATAACTAATAGTTACATTGTAGCTATCTTAGGTTTTATTTTTATTTCACAGGCAACTTTGTATTTATTTTAACTAGGTAGACTAGTTAGTAAATAGTTATTAAATATTTACTAGCTACTGAGTTAAAAGAAAGACAAATTTCCTTGTGAAATAAAACCTAACCAGAGTTACACTAAAACCTAACATTACAATAAAATTAAATAAATAAAAATAAAAAATACATTTATTTAAATTACAAAAAATAATAAACACTAAATTACACAAAATAAAAAAAGAAATTATCAAAAATAAAAATGAATTACTCCTAATCTAATAGCCCTATAGAAATAACCCCCCCCCCAAATAAAAAAAACCCTAGCCTACACTAAACTGCCAATAGCACTTAAAAGGCCCCCAAAGAAATCAGCTCTTTTACCTGTAAAAAAAAAAAATACAAACAACCCCCCAACAGTAAAACCCACCACCCACACAACCAACTCCCCAAATAAAATCCCTTTAAGGGACGTCATCCAAGATGGCATCCCTTGAATTCCGATTGACTGATAGATCAGCCAATAGGAATTAAAGGGTAAAAAAATCCTATTGGCTGATGCAATCAGCCAATAGGATTGAGCTTTAATCCTATTGGCTGATCCTATCAGCCAATAGGATTGAGCTTGCATTCTATTGACTGATTGGACAGCCAATAGAATGCGAGCTCAATCACATTGGCTGATAGGGTCAGCCAATAGGATTACTCAATTCTATTGGCTGATTGCATCAGCCAATAGGATTTTTTTCCCTTTAATTCCTATTGGCTGATAGAATTTTATCAGCCAATTGGAATTCAAGGGACACATCTTGGATGACGTCCCTTAAAGGGAACCTTCAGTGTACGGCTGGGACCATATGAAGAGGATGAAGATGAAGCCGATCCGCGTCGGAAGGATGAAGATGGAAGATGCCATCTGAATGAAGACTTCTGCCCGCCTGGATGATGACTTCTTGCCGCTTGGATGAAGACTTCTCCTGTCTTTGTTGAGGACTTCTTGCCGCTTGGATGAAGACTTCGTTGGCTAGATGAGGATGGATGTCCGGTCTTCAAAAACTGTAAGTGGATCTTCGGGGGTTAGTGTTAGGTTTTTTTTAAGGGTTTATTGGGTGGGTTTTATTTTTAGCTTAGGCTTTTGGGCAATGTAAAAGGGCTATTGGCAGTTTAGTGTAGGCCAGGTTTTTTTTTTTTTATTTATTTTGATAGGGCTATTAGATTAGGAGTAATTTGTTTTTATTTTTGATCATTTCTTTTTTATTTTGTGTAATTTAGTGTTTATTATTTTTTGTAATTTAGATAAATGTATTTTTTTAATTTAATTTATTTAATTTTATTGTAATGTTAGGTTTTAGTGTAACTCAGGTTAGTTTTTATTTTACAGGTAAATTTTTCTTTATTTTAACTAGGTAGTTAGTAAATAGTTATTAACTATTTACTAACTAGTCTACCTAGTTAAAATAAATACAAACTTACCTGTGCAATAAAAATAAAACCTAAGATAGCTACAATGTAACTATATTGTAGCTAGCTTAGGTTTTATTTTACAGGTAAGTATTTAGTTTTAAATATGAATTATTTAGTTATTAATAGTAGGTTTTAATTAGAATTATTTTAATTATGTTAAAGTTAGGGGTGTTAGGGTTAGGGTTACGTTAGGGTTAGGGTTAGACTTAGGGTTAGGGTTAGACTTAGGGTTAGGTTTAGGGGTTATTATATTTATTTAGTGTTAGTGATTTGGGAGGCCAGAGGTTTAGGGGTTAATAACTTTAGTATAGAGGTGGCGGCAACGTTGGAGACGGCAAATTAGGGGTTAATAAATTTATGTAGGTGGCGGCGACATTGGGGGCAGCAGATTAGGGGTTAATAAATTTATGTAGGTGGCGGCAACATTGGGGGCAGCAGATTAGGGGTTAATAAGTGTAATGTAGGTGTCAGCGATGTCAGGGGCAGCAGAATAGGAGTGTTTAGACGTGGGGTTTATGTTGGGGTGTTAGGTTTAAACATACATTTTCTTTCCCCATAGACATCAATGGGGCTGCATTACGTGGCTTTTTTTTTTACCGGCTCTCCCCATTGATGTCTATGGGAAAATCGTGCACGAGCACGTCAAAGCAGCTCAAAGCAGCGCTTGTAATTGTGTGCGGTATGGAGCTCAATGCAGCCATATCGCCCGTAAACGACGGGTTTTTGCAAACCTGTAATAGCAGCGCTATTAAAGGTGAGTGGTGGAAATAACTTGCAAGTTATTAGCGAGCCACTCATAACGCAAAACTCATAATCTGGCTGTCTATTTGTATTACAAAACACGTGTTTCATACGACAAGTCCTTATTTGGAATTTCATGTGTATTATGACATTTGGGGCATATTACATATGTAGGTAGATCGCACACAGAGACTTTGTGAAAACATTTATCATAGCAAAATAAAGGCTGGCCATCCGTGCTTTAAAGGGACGTAAAAGTGTATGCCTTAAAGGAATAGGAAAGTCAAAGCAAAATGTGCATGATTCAGATAGAAAATTTAATTTTAAGATACTTTAAAATGTACTTCTATGTTCAAATGTGCTTCGTTCTCTTGGTTTCCCTTGTTGAAAAATAATACGCACATATCCTACACAAGTTGGAGCTAGCTGCTGATTGGTGCCTGCACACATTTGTCTCTTGTGATTGGCTAACTAGATGCCAGTAGTGCAATGATGCTCATTCAGCAAAGGATAATGAAGTTAATTTGATAACAGTAACTGTAAAAAAGTAAATTGAAAAGTTGTTTCAAATTGTATGTTCTATCCAAATCATGAAATAAAATGTTGGGATTTCCTGTCTCTTTAAGGCATTGGAGCATTTTATTATTGCTTAATAGTATAGTGTTTAACCCTCGAAAAGAGAATAAATAAAAAAAGCTGCTGTCAGTTCCAGAGTAACAGTGCACTACTTAGCTGTTGGTTGCTATGCACATATGCTCTTCCTGATTGGCTCAGAGGCTACCTTTAGTGTATATGTTTAATCTCCCTATGCAAGCTCTAGTGCTAATAAAATCTTTTAACACTCTCTTTTTTTGTCCGTATAAGCGGAGTATATTTGTTCGGCAGAGAAATCAATGTAAGGATTTTGATTAGCAAATTTTTCTGTAAATAAGAATCAGTTAAATGAAAATCCTGGTTCTCTGTGAAGTCGAGGTTTATTGCAGTCTTTAAAGGGACAGTGTACTGTCAATTTTTATCCCTTTTATTTTTTTATTTATTTATAAAATGTTTTACCAGGAAAAAATACATTGAGATGTCTCTTGTATTCAAGTATGTCCTGTGATATAATGAGTTATTATTATTGTTATTATTATCAGGTATTTGTAGAGCACCAACAGATTCCGCAGCGCTATAAACATAAGCGGTATAGAAGGTAACATTTATAGGGATCAAATGGGTAGAGGGCCCAGCCGAGAGTTGCACTGTTGTAGTCGGCTCTTATGCGGGTGATCTACAAACAGAGAAGGCTACACTAAAGGTACGGTTAGACAGGTAGGAAGAGAAACACGAGAGAGCTGTGTCGCAAATGCCGAAGGATTGGAGGGTTTGGAGCAAAAGAGGGTGGTCGACAGTATCAAAGGCTGCAGACAGATCAAGGAGGATAAGCAGAGAGAAGTGGCCTTAAGGTCGTTGGTAACCTTAACGATTGCTGTCTCTGTGGAGTGATGGGGAAGAAATCCAGATTGCAGTGGGTCAAGGAGGGAGTTTAGTCTAAGGAAATGGGATAGACGTACACATACTAGTTCACAATTACCCATCTTACCTGCTGGTTTATATTAAATTATTTACACATTTACATTTATTTTCTCATTTGCAACAGCTGTTTTTGCCACCTATACTGAAAAATGTAAATACTGAATTAATTGGTACAGAAAATGTATGTAAACAAGATCCAGGGAGAAAAAAATACAATCTCTGTAGGGGTGGAAGAGAGAGTCACTAAAATGTCAATTTTCAATTGTTATCTCAGACAGAGAAAAAGAGGCTTTTGTGTTTATATAGAATTAAATGATAATCAGATCTGTTGTCCATGCAAACTCAGCCTATTTTAATGGGTTGTGGTTTTCAAGCGCAAAACAGCTATTGTATATGCAAAAACTAACCCAAAATGAACAATTTTCAATACATTTCTAAACAGCTGGTATAACAAGTCATTTAGAACCAATTTTACTTTATACTATCCCTCTTCAAAATCAATGTATTTAGTTTATTTATTTTTATTTATTTATGGTGTTCTTTGAAACAGTTTCCTTATTATTTTTTTTTGGGGGGGGGGAGGGGATTTGAATATCTTTGGTCACACAAAACATATATTGGTGAAATTTCATATTATTTGAATATCTAACTTTTGGATTGGTAAATCACACCAAAACCTGTACATAACACGCATCTACACTACCCTTACATGAACAAAAATAAATAAATCAGCAACCAATGGGAATAAACATCATTAAAAATGTATAGTGTTAATGATAACGTCATTGTGTGTTCGATCGCAGGTCATTATAGTGTATTAACAAGCTCAGTTCATGCTGACGTGTGCAACTAACCCTTTCTTAATAACTTTCTGTCATGACATGTTTAATAGTTTTATAATGTCCAAATACTTAATTGCAATAATAAATAAAGGGACATGAAACCCAAAAAATAATTTCATGATTCAGATAGAGAATGTCATTTTTTTTTTTTTTAAATATTTATTTTTCACATTTTCAGTCAATACATACAGAAAAAATAAATAAATAGCAAAATAGACATAAATTGTGGAGACGCAGCTCCAGTTTGTTCTATCATTGTCTTGGAGACACAGCTCCGAATTGAAAATAAACAATTTCTAAACATAACTTGATCAGTGTAATGTCTTATTCTATATTATACATTTGACTTTCTTAATTAACTACCTCTATAACCATAATGAACCAGAACATATATAAATTAAAAAAAAAAAAAAAAAAGACCCCTCTCCCCTGAGCTCCTACTCCCCACCAACCCCACCGATAATATACTACTTGATAATTATGCTTCTCCCCCATTGCCTCTCCTATTGTCCCTCTACTGTTGTGGCAGCTCTCCTAATATTAGGAGCGACAATGTTATTAATTTCTGGGAAGGGGTTATAAATTGGATCTAATAAGGGCCATTCGACTATCTTATCTTGACCCGTTGTTATATTCTGAGTAATTTTACCTACATGATTCCGTAATTTGTTACTTAACTATTATTTGGTTAGATCTGCGATTCAGCTACTCCCTTGCGGGTGCTCGGAAAATTAATTATGATTAATATAGACCGGCAGGAGGGGGGGATGGGCAACCCAGGGAGGGGCAAGGGTGAGGGGGACGAGAGGAAGAGAAGGGGAAAAAAAGCAGAACAGAAAGAAGAAAAAAAAAATGATTCTTGGAAGAGGAAGGATAGTCTAGTTGTTACTTTCTCTTCACATCTTCATTTCCATTGTCTTTACCAAATTCCTAGGAGAACTATATCTGAATTCCTAAATGGATAGATTAAATGATCTATTTCTTGTTTTGGGAGGGTCTTTATAAATGCTGCCCATTTTTGAAAAAATATATTGATATCTTGTGATTCAAATAGTTTTGAGTCATACTCTTCTAAGATGCATTGCTTTTTTATGCAGTTTATAATTTCTGATATGCTAGGGGTTGAAGTTTCCTTCCATTTTTTAAACAGTAAGTATCTTGCTGCCAATATAGTAATATTAACAATAAATTCTTTATCTAAAGAAGGTCCTTCTTCTGTTCTAAGAAATATTATTTTTATATATGAAAGCGCGACATGGGTAATACCTATTCTCCTATTAAACCAAAATTCCACCTTCCTCCACATTGCTCTAACCTTTGGGCATTCCCATAGCATATGCTTAAGATTAGCTGCATCAAGTGAGCATTTTGAACATTTATTAAATTGAGTATTCCCCCATCTGTATCCCTTTTCCGGGGTAATATATGTCATATATAGTAGTTTCAGGTGTGACTCCCTCCATGTAGAGGAAAGTGTTGTCTGTTTAACGGTTGATATGGATAATTGGGAGAATCCCTCATCTAATTGAAGTGGGTCTATAATTGAATCCCACTTCAATTCTATTTTTGTTATATTAATTGGCCCTTTATTTGCATTAAGTAATTGATAGCAAGGAGAGATAGACATCTGGCCTTTTTTAACCAGCAATAACCATTTCTCTAATGATCCTAACGACCAATTCCAGCCTGATGTACTAGTTAGCTTCCAAATATAATGTCTTAACTGAAGGTAGATAAAAAAAATCTTTTTGTGGGATATTAAACTCACTCCTTAGATCATTAAATGATTTAATGCAATTCCCTGTTGTATCTATTAATTGTACTACCCTTTCGAGTCCTTTTGTCTGCCATCTTTGGAGGGGTGATATTTGTAGTCCTAATTCAAACTGCGGGTTACCCATTAGGGTTAGGTAATTTGAATTTTTTTCGTTAACTTTTAATAAGTTACAGATCTTTATCCACGCTTTTATTGGAACAATAATAGAGTGAAATTTCTTAATCTCTTTTGATATGTCAGTAATTTTATTATGAATTAACGCTGTAGGGAGATAGGGAAATGTTATCTACCTCTCTAAATCATTGTCTGTTACGTAATCTTTACAATGGATCCAATCTGTTACTATATGGGCTAAAAGACAAGATTATATAAACATAAATCTGGTAAGGCACATCCTCCATATTTTATAGGAAGGAACAATTTTTCAAGAGCAATTCTAGGTTTCTTACCATGCCATATAAATTTTCTAAGTGATATGTTTAAGAGTCTTAAATCTTTTTGCTTTAGTAGGATTGGTATATTCTGACATATGTAAAGGATTTTTGGCAATAATATCATTTTGTATAAAGCATTTCGGCCAGAGAGTGAGATGGGAAGGTTCTGCCAATTCTTCAATGTATTTCTAGTAGTTTCTAAGATTGGAGAAATATTGAGAGAATACCACTGTTCTGTATTTGAGAAAATTATAATACCTAGGTATTTAAATGAATCAGTTGCATTCTTAAGCGGAATATTTTCTATAGGTTGTTTCGGGTGAGTTAACCAAAATAGTTCAGACTTATTAGTATTTATCCTATATCCCGAAAATGAGCTAAACTGTGATATAATAGACAATAATTTCTCTGGATATTACTCATATATATTAGGATATCATCCGCATATAATGAGATTTTCAATTCCTTTTTCCTTATTTTAATTCCTTATTTTAATTCCTTCAATATCTGCCTAATTAAGATTGCTAGTGGCTCGATTGCCATATTGAAAAGCAATGGAGAAAGAGGACAGCCTTGCCTTGTGCCCTTCGCAAGATGTATATCTATTGATTGCCTTGTGTTAACTAACAGCTTCGTGTGTGCTTTCTTATAGAGGTTATCAATAAATTTAGGAAATTGTCCTTTGAACCCGAATTGAAATAGTGTATGTAATAAGTGGTCATGATGAATCGAGTCGAATGCCTTTTCGGCATCGACTGAGATTATTGCTTTGTCTGAGTCATTTTGTTCACCACCTTGGGCTTGGATTGGCTCTTTTTTGACATAGTCAATAGTAAGAAATGATTCGCAAATTTTAGCTGAAGAATTTCTATTTGTCAGAAATCCTGCTTGACTTTTATGTATTATGTGTGAGAGAGGTGCTTGTAATCTCTGTGCTAGTATGGATGTCAACAGTTTATAATCTACATTTAGTAGAGCAATAGGTCTATATGATTCTTTTTGAGATTTGTCTTTGCCAGGTTTTAAAATAAGAGTTGTATAAGAAGCTGAAAAGCTGGCTGGTGGTGGGCTGCCCTCTTTATACAAATCATTAAATAGTTTTGTTAAGTATGGAACTATAGCAGGCTACAATAACTTGTAAAATTCGCCGGGCAAGGCATCTGGGCCTGACGCTTTGTTAATAGGCAGATCCTCTATACCCTTCTTAACTTCTAACCAATGGGAATAAACATCATTAAAAATGTATAGTGTTAATGATAACGTCATTGTGTGTTCGATCGCAGGTCATTATAGTGTATTAACAAGCTCAGTTCATGCTGACGTGTGCAACTAACCCTTTCTTAATAACTTTCTGTCATGACATGTTTAATAGTTTTATAATGTCTAAATACTTAATTGCAATAATAAATAAAGGGACATGAAACCCAAAAAATAATTTCATGATTCAGATAGAGAATGTCATTTTAAATAACTTTCCAGTTTAGTTCTATTATCAAATTTGTTTCATTCTCTTGGTATCATTTGTTGAAGGAGCAGCAATGCACTACTGGTTTCTAACTAAACACATGGGGGAGCCAATGACAATCGGTGTATATATGCAGGCACCAATCAGTAGCTAGAACCAAGGTTCTTTGCTGCTCCTGAGCTTACCTAGATAAACCTTTCAGCAAAGAATAACAAGAGAAGGAATCAATTAATTAATAGAAGTAAATGGTAAAGTTGTTTGAAATGGTATGCTCTGTCTAAATCATAAATGTCTAATTATGACTTTACTGTCCCTTTAAACATTGCAATGTAATGGTTTTTATTGTGAACATGTTTGATAGTTTAAAAGTGCAATTTGTTCACTATTTTAAAGTTTTCTATAACTATTAAATGTATGCGATTAGAAGCTAAAAAAAATTGAAAGCTTAAATGTGTCCTGTTTAGGTTAAAATGTTTTGAATTTTTGGGGGCTTTTTTTTTTTTATAGAAATATTTAGATATCCATGGAAACTATTTTACCACAACATTATCAGACACGTGGATATTTACAATTTACAAACCTTTACATAAACTGTTTTAAAATTTTGTTTCTAAAATGCTGGAGTTGTAATTATCGTTTTCTATGTTAATGTCCACGATATTATGTAATGGGCATTTTACACGACGTTGTTGTTGGTAGGAAATGTTACTAGCAAAACGCTGTAAATATCGCTGAATCAATGCAACACGGTCTCATCTTTACTACGTAGTAGTAAAACATCACAAGTTTAGATGAATTTAGTCCAATTATTCTGAACAAATGTGGACAAAATTACTGAGAAGGTTATTGCTATTACTAAAAAAAAATATTTGTTGCAAACATGAATCAAATTCAAATTTAAAGTCACTAATGTGCATTTAAATTATGTCTGTAATGTCTCATTAAACTACTATAGAGATAGATATAGTTATAGACCCGTCAGTTTCCTGGGCTTCATTATAGCTTTTTCATTGAGGATGAGATAACAAGGTTAGCGTAGAAAGAGACGCTGGATATTAGACTGCAGATAAACGCATCAATGCTTCAAAATAGTATCACCTTTCTTTCCTTATCCTATCAGCTTTTTTTTAATAGGCTGCAGGATAATGTTTCACAAGATTCCATAGATTAGCATTTAGAAACTACTGCAAATTGATTTTAAGATCAAATAACCCATTTCACCTTAAAGGGACATGATACCCAAATGTTAAATTATAGTGATGCAGCTGAGCTGTAAAAAGCTGACTAGAAAATATCACCTGAACATCTCTATGTAATTAAAGGAAGATATTTACCTCAACATTTCCTAAGTATTCCCCCCCCCCCCCCCCACCCTGTAAAAAGACTTTAGTCCCAGGACTTGCAAGGGAGTGTGTATCTGGCATGTGCAGGCACAGTCATGTTATTGTCTTATTAAGTTTAAGGAAGTTTACTGTGAAATCCAATGGGATTTAAAGTGAATGTCAACTTTGATGATAAAGTAGTACCTGTTTTTTTAAAAAAAAATTAAAATGACCTCAGCACTGCTGATGATAATTTGTCATTGTGGTTTTTTTTTTTTGGTGAGCTGAAGAAAATTTGAGGTAAAATATCTTTACTGTTTACAGAGATACTCAGGTGATATTTTCATGTCAGCGTTTTACACAGTTATGCTGCATCACTTTCATGTGATATGATTATTATGCCCCTTTAAGTTACATTTTATGTCCAAAGATTTTTATTACTAAAATTGTACTGACTAGTGCACTGGTCTGGATTTCTTTTAGATTTCATAGTAAGTTTAACTCTTTCTGTGATAAAAATGTAAGCACGTCCAGTAGCACTGCAGAATAAGATGTACTTTATGGGGTATGGGAATAATATCTTAAAGGGACAGATAAGTGCAAACAAAAATATGCTGTAATGTATTACAGGTTAAACACTATTGGTTTTCACTGTGATATATTTTGAAACATTTTCCTTCAGATGAAACACAGAATTTTTTTAAAGTGACATTAAACACTTTGAGATGGTAATATAAAATGATGATTTATTTTGTCCCCTTTTCCTGTAATTACATTCTGAAAATTGTGAGCTTTTTGGTTCCTGTTAGAAATGTAATTGCAGAACACTGTTATATTCCACACAGCCATTGGCTGCACACTCTAGTGACCTATTTATAACTGTCTCTAATTGGCCACAGCACAGAAGGTAACCTAAGTTACAACATGGCAGCTCCCAGTGTTTTATAGACACTAAAACTTTACACTTAGTTTGTCACTATTTAAACAGCTAATGAAAAATTAAAAAATACATCTACATATTATTCTAAGACTAATCTTTTCTTTGAATGCATATGAATATTTGTTTCCCTGAATATTCATTGGCTAAGGTATTCAGTATTTGTTTTTTTTTAAATATTTGTTAAACATTTACCTTCGTTTTCATTAAACAAATGTTTAAAAGTCACTGGTGAACTTTGTTATACTTCCCTTTTGCAGGCTGGAGAGCCGCACTAACTCTGCCCTAAATTACCTTCTATAATGCAGGCCCTGCGAGCCACCGCGGCCAGGGCTCTGTGAAGAGGAGGGCAAGTTTAGCACAGCTCTCCTTAAAAGTAATTTTTTTTAAATGATGATTTTTTTGTAGTATTTTTTGTTTAATTTAAATTTCATTGGTAGATTTATTCGGATATTTGGGGTTTTTTTTAAATCAAAACGAATAACAGATTTTCGCTATGAATTTGCATTTGTAATAAAACAAATGCACATCTCTAGTATCATGTCCCTCGAGTATCATGTCCCTTTAATTGACATCAAATAAAAAAGTGAATTGAAAAAGGGACAAAAATGTACAATGTGTAAGAGCATTTTATTATTGCATTTTTGCTTGCATTTAACTGTAAAGAAGTTATAACACATAGTTGCAGTCAGCTCCATAGCATCAATTTACTACTGGGAGCTAACTGGATAATATATCTAGTGAGAAAATGACAAGAGGCATATGTGTGTTTAACACCAATCACCAGCTAGTTCCCAGTAGTGCATTTTTTCTCCTAAACCTACCTAGGTATGCATTTCAACAAAGCTTGCCAAACGCAAAATTGATAATAGAAGTAAATTGCATGCTCTATCTGAACCATAACATTTTAATTCTGAATTTCCATTGCAGCTGGGATGGTGCATTTCCTTCTATATACCTTTAAATGTGATACGCCCATGCACTATAGCTGTAATATTTATTTTACATGTGTTGTCTAAAAACAAACAAAAAAAACACGGTTCATATTATTTAGTCAAGGTCGTCTGCATTTATAAAGACCACATACCTCATTGGGTGCATCATTTTATGAGCAGGCGTCTATCACTTCATTACTGGAGACCAAAGCTCGTAACTAATAAAGTCAGTCACTCATCTGAAAATAACAGCACAGTTGCAGTAGTATCAATGCACAAGAATTGAGCTTTTGTAATTTAGAGTCAACCAGGCATGATTAACTTTAATGTGAACAGTGTGGCCCTGATACATTTTAAACACTTTCTAAACACAATAGCTTTCAGGCTGAGGTGGTAATAAGGCTAATTAGTGCAACATGCTTTGTGAAAACGATATTGCAGAGGTCTGTGTTTTCCAAAGGAAAAAAATCGTTTAAGAAGACAGTAAGGATAATACGCTATTGTTCCGTTGACTTGCTAACAAAAACAGTGGTTTGCATAGTAAAATAACGTAAATGAAGTAAATGGTAGCTCTGATCATTCCTGCTCTGATGAGCTTATGAGTTCTTTTTTGAGCCTGAGGCACAAATATATGAAGAGACTTGTTTAACAAGACCGCACGTTCTTTAGAAAATTTCTATTTATTAACAATCAGTGGTTATTGGCAGCTTGTTAATATTTATCGAAAAAGTAAAATTTTATTAAAGCTTAAAGGGACAGTCAAGTCTAAAAAAAACTTTCATGTTTCAAATAGGGCATGTAATTTTAAACAACTTTCCAATTTACTTTTATCACCAATTTTGCTTTGTTCTCTTGGTATTCTTAGTTGAAAGCTAAACCTAGGAAGTTCATATGCTAATTTCTTAGACCTTGAAGGCCGCCTCTAATCTACATGCATTTTGATAGTTTTTCACCACTAGAGGGCATTAGTTCATGTGTTTCATATAGATACCATTGAGCTCGTGCACATGAATTTACCATGGAGACAGCTCTGATTGGTTAAAATGCAAGTCTGTCAAAAGAACTGAAATAAGGGGGCAGTCTGCTGAGGCTCAGATACAAGGTAATTACAGAGGTAAAACTTGTTTAATTATAACTGTGTTGGTTATGCAAAACTGGGGAATTGGTAATTAAGGGATTATCTATCTTTTAAAACAACAACAATTCTGGTGTTGACTGTCCCTTTAAGTCTATTCAAAGCAATGTTTTTTTTTATACGGTAAGAACACCAAGATCTTTGCAATATTGGTAAAATAAGAATTAGCGTAGAATGTCATGTAGAGACAAGTATATATATCTCAAGATATATGGAAGATTAAAAAGATATAGTGGTGGTTCCACTGGGGTGCTGGGGAGAGCTATGTACAGGAAATAATTATTAAAAATAATTAATTTCAAAAAAAATTTTGGATAATACTGTATTCGGTCATAAGGTCATTTGAAATGTGTTTAACAAAAATCTTTTTGTCCTTTATTTTCCAATGAAATGTCTTCAAGGGAGCAGTGCAGAAGCTGGACAGCATCTTCAAATGTAATGAAGTTAAGGTAGTAGCTAGTGCTACTTCTACAAGCCAGCATCAGCACAAAGATAAAAAATAAAAATGTAATATATATATAAAATTTAAAAATATATTAGCTCCAACAAAACTAAAATCCACAAAGACCATTAACAAATCAAACACTACCATAAAATACTTTTTTTAATCCAATTAAAAAATTGCATTTGCTGCAGTCATATTAAAGGGACAGCAACCCCACATTTTTTCTTTCATGATTTAGAAAGAGTGTGCAAATTTACTTGTTTTATCCAATTTGCTTCATTCTCTTGATATATTTTGTTGAAAAGCATATCTAGATAGGCTCAGTAGCTGCTGATTGGTGGCTGAACATAGATGCCTCAAGTGATTGGCTCACCCATGTGCACTGCTATTTCTTTAACAAAAGATATCTAAAGAATGAAGCAAATGAGATAATAGAAGGAAATTGGAATGTTGTTTAAAATGTTATTCTCTATCAGAATCATGAAAGAATTTTTTTGGGTTTCATGTTCCTTTAATAAACACAAAGAACAAAACAGATGGATTATTGACAACGATAAGAACCAAATCCCAATAGAGTCAATTATGAATTGCCAATCACAATATGACACTTACCAAATTGAATGAAGCTGAAAGAAATTGTATATAGGTTGCACAAATAGAACTTTAAAGACTAGAACATGTGAAAAATATAAAAAGGGAAGATACTGAATACGGATCAGGAATTCACTTTGAGGAATTCCACGAAAAAAATCTGGAAGATTTCACAATAAAAGCAATTGAACACATTCCTGCGACCATAGTGCACAACAGATTATTACAATTAAGAAAGAGAGAAACATACTGGATTCATAAGTTGGGTACTAGAAAACCGAATGGTTTCAATACCGATATAGATCTAGCAGCATTCTTGTAACAATATTATAATCCTTGATAATGACAACAACATAATCATTCTCTAGAAATGAAACACAATAATAAAACACTTTAAAACAATTCTGTTCTTAAACAAGTTTTCATTTCATTGGCTAATTGATATTAGGTATTGAAAAGAAATACAATTTAATCAGTTTTAAATATATTTTCTATATTCAATATTTTATATTTTATTTTTCTTAAAATATTTTCTAAATGTTTACCTTATATATAATTTTTTATTGAAGCCTAAATCGCAATAGGTAAGACTAGTGCTATTTTCAATAACAAAATTAGCATTGACATAAACCGGAAATATAGCTTTAAATAAATAGAGCAATTGATTACAAAAAAGGTTAAATCCTGCCTCTCTCGACTACCTCATAAATAGCCGATGAGGATGCAAGTGGATTCTACCTCTGAAGTGAGCATAGACGCTCGTGAAATGCGTAAGAAAGTTGTGTGACGTTCACACAGACATCATTTCCGGTTACCGCTCGGCACGCTAAAAGTTAGTAACGCCAATCATTAACGTTTCCATATTATTATTTTTTATTTTACTAGCACTTTTTTATCTACCATTTCATAAAAAGTATATTGAATAAAACCAGTCATTTTTAAACTGTTTAACCTACACAAAATAGTCCCTCCTT
The DNA here is from genome assembly GCF_027579735.1 of Bombina bombina. NCBI lineage: Eukaryota > Metazoa > Chordata > Amphibia > Anura > Bombinatoridae > Bombina > Bombina bombina. Next base: position 1,119,007,378 of record NC_069503.1, read on the forward strand.
ACCCATACTACTAAGTATAGCTGTAAGGCATGGGGTAATTTTCTACATTTGATGTCTAAGAACCAGGACTACAAAACCACTAACAGGTACGACTCATCGGTACCACAGATAGGGAAAATACGCCCCCCCTTTGGGCATACAAAATACCTCATATATATGAGGTATCACAAGGTAAGCACTGATTTATAAGTTTACAGCCATCTTGTTGAAATGTTATCACAGTATGTTGATTCCTATTTTTCTTCCACATATACAGTATGTTCTTGAATTTCCATGGAAGCGCTTTTCAAACCATCTTGTTTTGGATTTTGTTCTAATTTTTCTTACTGAGGTGGAAGTAAGATTTCCTGGAAAGCATCATCTACAGACTTTAAACAACTAACCCCCTATCTTCATATTGGTTTTAACTGCATAAAGAAATCAAGTACATTTTTTTGTTGAATTCATTATTAAAGATTTGTTATGTTTTTACGTTTATGAGAATTCGATTGCACATATCTAAAAGGGACATTTAATTAAGAAAACTAAGTTAAAACAGTAGAAAAACTAATAGCACATATTTTTTTAAAAGTTTTTTCTAAACCAATGAGAGCTTTGTGTTAGAAGTATTGAGATATCCCTCAGGGATGGAGCTGCATTCACAGATTAAGTTGAAGTTAGGGTTGACGACTGTCTGTCTGTGACTGGGCATGATGGTAGGCGGTGTCTCCTAATTCTCCTTCAAAAGCTCTACCTCAGTGGTGTAGCTACAGGGTCACAGGGGTTGCCACTGTTACTAGGCCTATACTTTTAGGGGACCAACAGTCACTACTGCCTCTAAGCTGTGCAAATGGTGCACGTCAAGGCTCTGGTCAAATTCCAGCTATTACAACTTTCCTGTGTTGTGTTATCTCTGCAAACGAAGGTGAGTGAGTCCACACAGGCAATGCATGCAATGTTTTTGACCCTCTCTTTTTCAAGTTGCTCTGTAGCATTTAGCATCTATAGCTGCTGTTTTGTAATCCACGTAGATGCCTCAAATGATTTGTAATAGTAGACATTGCTTACTAAATGACCACACTTTCAATGGGATGTTCTTAATCATCTATTTTATCATAAATATATATGTGTTTGTTTATTTATGTATTTGTGTATGTTTATGTGTGTGCATGTGTTTGCGTGTGCATGTGTGTGTTTATGTGTGTGTATGTGCATCTCTTTGTGTTTGTATGTATGAATATGTGTGCGTATGTGTGTATGTGTATTCTCTAGTTCTTTAATTTGTGTTTGTTGATTCTTCATGTTCTGGGACATTTCGGTCATATCCTTAACCAGTTCAGTTCGGTCATCTTCTAAGGCTTTAACTCTGAACCCTAGTTTGTTTATTTCTATTTTCAAATCTGTGCAATCTATAATGCAAGATTTAACTTAAATAATTAGAGTTTCCATAATTTTCAGTGTGACTAGGCCTTTCTCTGATTGTTGTGGCGTGTCTGTCGCTGCAAGATGTTGAAGGGATTCTTGCATTTCTGCCATGCCCTCTTCCTCACAGTCCTCTATTATTTATTCTGTCATTTTCTTCTTGTCTAGGTGTTTGAAGTATGTGCTCATCAAGCTAGTGTTACTCTGTATGTGTTTAGACATTTTGTCTATTTTGGAGTTTCTGCACTGTGTCATCTTGCCTTCTGTTAACCCTTCAATATTTGTTGATTTGGGATGAGGGCCTCACTGTTATGTGATAGGGCTTTTGCCTAGAAGCTTAATGCGTAGGTTGGTAAATGATAGAGCCAGTGTTCACAGTGTGAGAAGCTGTATCAATCACTGTCTCTCTGTTCAGAGGCGTAACTAAAAACCACAGGGCCCAGGTGCAAGAATCTAAGAAGCCCCCCCACCCCCCAAAAAAGGGAATTTGATACATATCTTTTTTTTTTTTTTTTTTTTACATTTAGCACAGAAAAAAATGTGAATCAGATTACATGTCTGCAAAAGGAGGTACCCTGTGCCCACAGTCTGTGAGATGGTCTGACCCCCCTATTACTGTATATAGTGACAGTAATGTATATAGTTAGGCTGACCATATTTCCGCTTTAAAAAGGGACACACATGAAAAATACATAAGTTAGGGTTCTCATAATGGAACATTATTCCAAAACATTTCTTTGAACAGCCCTGACATATGTATTTTTCATATGTGTCCCTTTTTAAAGCGGCAATATGGTCAGCCTATATAAAGTGAGTCAGTGACACAGTCTGTAATCTGCCGGTGAGATGGCTGGCCTGACCCTACCCGCCCCAGTACTTTATAAAGTGACCACAGTAGTCTGTGACATGGCTCAGCCACCCCGTACTGTATATAGTGGTTCTGTATAGTGACACTGTTTACCCCCTGCCCCCCATGCTGTAGTAACAAGGTCTGTAATTTGCTGGTTCCACAAACATACACACACACACACACATACATGCATAAATACACACACAGTCACATACATACACACATACACACATACATGCATAAATACACACACAGTCACATACATACATACATACATACAAGGAGTGCAGAATTATTAGGCAACTGAGTATTTTGACCACATCATCCTCTTTATGCATGTTGTCTTACTCCAAGCTGTATAGGCTCGAAAGCCTACTACCAATTAAGCATATTAGGTAATGTGCATCTCTGTAATGAGAAGGGGTGTGGTCTAATGACATCAACACCCTATATCAGGTGTGCATAATTATTAGGCAACTTCCTTTCCTTTGGCAAAATGGGTCAAAAGAAGGACTTGACAGGCTCAGAAAAGTAAAAAATAGTGAGATATCTTGCAGAGGGATGCAGCACTCTTAAAATTGCAAAGATTCTGAAGCGTGATCATCGAACAATCAAGCGTTTCATTCAAAATAGTCAACAGGGTCGCAAGAAGCGTGTGGAAAAACCAAGGCGCAAAATAACTGCCCATGAACTGAGAAAAGTCAAGCGTGCAGCTGCCAAGATGCCACTTGCCACCAGTTTGGCCATATTTCAGAGCTGCAACATCACTGGAGTGCCCAAAAGCACAAGGTGTGCAATACTCAGAGACATGGCCAAGGTAAGAAAGGCTGAAAGACGACCACCACTGAACAAGACACACAAGCTGAAACGTCAAGACTGGGCCAAGAAATATCTCAAGACTGATTTTTCTAAGGTTTTATGGACTGATGAAATGAGAGTGAGTCTTGATGGGCCAGATGGATGGGCCCGTGGCTGGATTGGTAAAGGGCAGAGAGCTCCAGTCCGACTCAGACGCCAGCAAGGAGGAGGTGGAGTACTGGTTTGGGCTGGTATCATCAAAGATGAGCTTGTGGGGCCTTTTCGGGTTGAGGATGGAGTCAAGCTCAACTCCCAGTCCTACTGCCAGTTTCTGGAAGACACCTTCTTCAAGCAGTGGTACACGAAGAAGTCTGCATCCTTCAAGAAAAACATGATTTTCATGCAGGACAATGCTCCATCACAAGCGTCCAAGTACTCCACAGCGTGGCTGGCAAGAAAAGGTATAAAAGAAGAAAATCTAATGACATGGCCTCCTTGTTCACCTGATCTGAACCCCATTGAGAACCTGTGGTCCATCATCAAATGTGAGATTTACAAGGAGGGAAAACAGTACACCTCTCTGAACAGTGTCTGGGAGGCTGTGGTTGCTGCTGCACGCAATGTTGATGGTGAACAGATCAAAACACTGAAAGAATCCATGGATGGCAGGCTTTTGAGTGTCCTTGCAAAGAAAGGTGGCTATATTGGTCACTGATTTGTTTTTGTTTTGTTTTTGAATGTCAGAAATGTATATTTGTGAATGTTGAGATGTTATATTGGTTTCACTGGTAAAAATAAATAATTGAAATGGGTATATATTTGTTTATTGTTAAGTTGCCTAATAATTATGCACAGTAATAGTCACCTGCACACACAGATATCCCCCTAAAATAGCTAAAACTAAAAACAAACTAAAAACTACTTCCAAAAATATTCAGCTTTGATATTAATGAGTTTTTTGGGTTCATTGAGAACATGGTTGTTGTTCAATAATAAAATTAATCCTCAAAAATACAACTTGCCTAATAATTCTGCACTCCCTGTACACACATACAAACACACACATAAACACCAATGGGTAAAACAGAAACACTAAACCCTGTAGTCAGAGATACTAGTGAAGCATCATGTCACACTCACATGATATCAGTGCAGGCAGTGGCAGGTCAACGTTTTTTATTGTAAAAAAAAATAAAACGTTTTTTTTTTAAGCTGGGCCCCCACCGTTGGGGGCCCAGTCGCAATTGCGACCTCTGCACCCCCTGTAGTTTCGCCCCTGTTTCTGTTTATAGTGCAAGTAGGAGATGTCCTATTTATTTTGCCAGCTGCTGTTTAGAAGGTTCTATTGTTTTATAGGTGTTTTATAAGTGTCCCACCTTCATTGGTCGTTATAATTTTCGGGCCTGCATTTGACACCTGGCTTTTATTATGTGCTTCAAGTGTTTTTGTGATGTTAGTTATGTCCTAGTATGGCAAGGTAAAAGATGTAGCTGGCGGCGTTAAATTCTGTTGCACCATGTTTGTGGTTATTGGGCTAGGCCTCCGTTGTTAGCTGTGCCCCTTATAAAGTAGCGTCTTATTTGTGGCCTCGATTTTGCACTAGTGTTTGCTGCCCTGGTCCTCAGCCTGCTGTACTCGTGGTGTTATCCTGTGTGGCAAGAGTCCCTCTCTCCTGTAAAGTGCCTTGAGGGTTCTCTGTTATATGCCTATGTGCTAGGCTTGTGGATTCTTTGAAAGTTTGGCAATATTATGGGTCCGGAGACGGGTTTCACCAGTTTCGTGCACAGAGCCTTAGGGAATTGCAGCCATCTCAAACGGCTGCACGCTCCGCCCCCTCTGATGTTTCTGTTTAACTCAAAAAATGTCATTGCAGTTCATTGCCTCCTAATTAGAAAATTCTGTTTCATGATTTACAGCTATATTTACACCATTTACTTAATGCTCTTCTCAATTCTCACCACATTATCTCATCTGCCGTGCTACACTATCTGCTGTGGCATGCTGCCATAGTTACTTCTTTTTAATGCAGATTTTGTCTTTAGTATTTTGGAAGGAAGCCCAGAATTACAGGTATTGTTTAGATCCCAATTGGCTAATAAGCTTCAATTGGAACAAACTAAATTATATCATCATTATTTTATAAAATCTATTTTTTCTAGTCCACGTTTTTTTCCATAGTGTGTTTGTTACATAAGTGTTGTGTCTCATCTGCTCTTTATGAAGAATATTTGACATAATTTCATTGTTGTAAATTGCACCATGGTATAATATTCAGAGTCATTCAACTGGGAGAGGACACAGCTCAGTGGCTTATTTTGGGCTAGATTGCAAGTGACACGCGATTGTTAGTGCGGGATGCCATAAGCAATATCGCAATTGCGCTAACTTGTACGATTATTACAAGTTAAATCAGGTTAGCATGAATGAAGACCTCTTGTAAAGTGTAAGGGCTAAAAAAATGTGCACCAAACACATCAAAAAGACATTTTAATATATATATATATAAGAATGCAAAGTACCAGCCATGAGTGCAGTAAAAGAAAGTCTTTATTTAAATCTTTAAAAGCATTGTACACACAGCTTGTGGAAAATCCAAAAAAGGGGACAGATCAGGTCTTACGCGTTTCAGCCCAAAAGAGCCCTAGTCATAGACCTCTCTTTATATATATATATATATATATATATATATATATATATATATATATATATATATATATATATACACAAACATCTCACTCATTGGATCAATTGCATGGTATATGTGGTGGTTACAATGTGTCAACATATTAGTGAAATCTCATGGATAACAAAATGGCTTCCTGAAATATTTATTCTCCAATTAATTTGTTTAACAGTCTGTTCACATATGTAAGCTGTTTTATTTAAATTGACATTAGAGTTTTAAAGGCACAGAAACCCAATCCATTAACTTAAAGGGACACTGAACCCAAATTTTTTTCTTTCGGGATTCAGGTAGAGCATGCAATTTTAAGCAACTTTCTAATTTACTCCTATTATCATTTTATCTTCATTCTCTTGCTATCTTTATTTGAAAAAGAAGGCATCTAAGCTAAGGAGCCATCCAATTTTTGGTTCAGACCCTGGACGGCACTTGTTTATTGGTGGGTGAATTTATCCACCAATCAGCAAGAACAAACCAGGTTGTTCACAAAAAATGGGCAGGCATCTAAACTTACTTTCTTGGTTTTCAAATAAAGATACCAAGAGAGGGAAGCAAACTTGATAATAGGAGTAAGTTAGAAAGTTGCTTAAACTTGAATATTCTATCTGATCCATGAAAGACAAAAAATGGGTTCAGTGTCCCTTTAACTTCATGGTATAACCAGATAGTTACTATGTACACATGAAGATCTGTAGACTATTTCATATTGAGCTTATTTTTGTTGTAAGCAGTAGCAGTATCTGTTAATGATGTACATTGTATTAAGTTAGCAAGTAGAACACAAGGTGGCAGGATTTTGTTAGTACATTTTTTGTACAAAAATATAATAAGAGAAGTCTTCTTTTATTGTTGTATTCTTCTGCTCTTCTGTGTATTGTAAGTGGACTCAGATACATCATACAACTTATGGGACAATGACACAAAATTGGAAATAGTTTAAGAGGTTCAGTTAAAGGGACAGTCTACCATAGAATCGTTATTGTTATAAAAGAGAGATAATCCCTTTATTACCCATTCCCCAGTATAACCAACACAGTTATATTAATATACTTTTTACCTCTGTGATTACCTTGTATCTAGGAACCTTCTTCCAGCCCCCTGATCACATGACTGTGACTGTTTATTATCTATTGTCTTGCATTTAGCATTGTGTTGTGCTGAATCTTAAATAACCCCCTGTGCCTGAACACAGTGTTATCTATATAGCCCACGTGCACTTTCTGTCTCTTTGTGTTGAAAAGAGATTTAACAAGCATGTGATAAGAGGCAGCCCTCAAAGGCTTAGAAATTAGCATATGAGCCTACCTAGGTTTAGTTTAAACTAAAAATACCAAGAGAAAAAAGCAAATTTGATAATAAAAGTAACTTAGAAAGTTGATTAAAATTAAAAGTCCTATCTGAATATTGAAAGTTTAATTTATACTAGTCTGTCCCTTTAACTCTCTAATATTAAAATCATCTAATTTATTGACTATTAGTTTCTTACATTACTTGGAAAACTGGTGACGTGTGACAACTAGTGAATACTATTGAGATGGGTTCTCCTACGCCTTTTTCAGCCTATAATTATACTTATATATATTTATACATAAATACAGTACGTATCTTTCTATCTTTATTTATCCTCTTTCTACTTTTTGAACTTCGGTTACCATGAAGAATATAAACAGTAAATCTTAATGGTTCTATAAAATGTTCTTGTAATTTGTAGAGCAAATATATTGTAGATTCACAATCTATTTACTGTAATTGAGAGCATACTGCAGTAGGCTCAAGAGTGGTCACATTTCTGGAGCAATATGTGGCAGTGTTTGTAACAAGGTTTGCAAAATTGATGTGCTAAAGACACATACATGCTCCCGAGCCCCAATTTACTTATTATTATTATTATTATTATTATTATTATTCAGTGAATTATATAATTTGCAAAGTATCATTCATATAAAACCTAAATCCTTTTATTTCTGATTTGTCTATTAATTAAACTGAAACCAGATCAATAAACAAACTTAGTTTATTAAAAAAAATATTAGAAATAATAAGCAATATATGAATAAAGCAAATCAATAAACATACATCATTACAATGATTTAATTATTATCAGGTTAGAACTAATGAAAACAGTCACTAAATGATTGTATTTGTAGTAGCTTGCGTGTATAATAGAGAAACACTGTTAATTAAATTCTCAGCATAGCTGGCAAGAATCAGGTAAGCTAATAATCCCGGCAAACCATAAAAAAATTATATTATTACCAGATTCCTGAACCCAGTGTTATTGTAGACAGATAAGACAAGGTTAACAGGAACTACCTAACAAAAACATTGGTGACTATAAAGGGCAACCAGAATTAATTAACTCAGCTGATTAAATAAGAAAACTTTCAATATAAATGTAGAGCATAAATCATATTAACAAAAGTGTTTCATATGGGTTTGTTTCGTACTTATCAATATTGTGGGATCCTTCACTAGGGTTTAATGTGTTGCCTATTTGTGCCCCCCTTTTGTGGCTGAGTGTGTATTTTATGGAAAACGTTTAACTCCACCCCAACTGATAAGGTTAGGTTCACATAAACGATTGCCTAACATTAATTACAGATTAACATTTTTGTTAATAATGGAAGGTTTAGCAGTTTGAATATTTTTCCTTAGGAAGATGGCACTCATCACTAAGCTATAATAGACAAATATGTATTTTGTAAATATGTTCTGAAAAACAAGTCATTATCTTTATTTGACCGTTAACCAAGGTTGAACCCCACTAATATTTATATACTAAGAGACTTACTGGAACCATGTATGAATAACACTGGGATATTTGTGGATATTTATACCAATAACGTAATGATAGGAATCATGCATTTATGTTAATTATTAGTAAAATGTTATAGTTTACATTTTGGTTAAGTTTAGTGAACTCAGGGACAAAAGGGCCTTTAATTCCTTTCACTAGGGGCCTAATAGTGTACTGGTGAGATTTCTTACAGGGGACCAGGTTACTAGTGGAGCGCTACTGCTTGAGCATTGAGGTTGCGCTTATATTAAAGTTAATGAAAGTAAACTTTTTTGCTCTTGTGCTAACCCGATGAGTGAAAAAAGACGAAGTTAGAATATCAGGTGCATGTTCACGTATTCCCACATAGAGGTCATGGAGCAAAAACCCTTACTCGCACGCAAACCCAATTGCATATTCTCATGTGTGCTTACCCAACATGAAAACATTCCAATGTTCTTCTTTAAATATTTCTACATATTTCAAATGGTATTTTGGTTTAATATATACCTATATATATATATATATATATATATATATATATATATATATATATAGGTATAGATACATACAGATATATATAGGAATATCTATTTAGACATACTTCAGAAATATTTGCTGTAAATACATAGTTAAGACCTTTATCAAATATAAATATTGCATTTATATGTTTTTACGTGTTTTACGTGTCTTCATCTACTTAAATGCAAAGGGCTCCAATGCACATATATATATATATACTAATATGATAATATACGTGTTTGCTAAGCACAATAGCAACCTCTTGTTTCTTTTAAGAACAAGGTGTAGTCACTTCACTTTGAATTATTTATGCTAAATAACTATATTGTATAAAAGTCTTAGAAGTTTTGCAATGGTTCAGGTAGTTAAAAGTCCAGATGGCTGTTGATACTTGGTAGATAAAGGAGTTAATGTGTCTGAGTTATATAAAGCCATTTGGCGTGTTGCTTTGAGCCTTTGGCTAGATAAGCAGATGGCTGGTTATGCCTGTCTGGTTATAGATACAATATTGATTGTGCTAAGTAGACTTCTGGGTTGCTGAAGATACGTCGATAACTTTTGATCCATTTGAAAGCTAATACAGATCATTGCAGGAAGTGAAGCTGAGAGCCACCAGCTAAAAGTCTACATAGTATTTATGTCACTGTGCCCTTGGCAAGGTCACCATGGGGATTGCTCAGGCATGGATAGGTGACACTTTTTGTTGTTTTTTTCTTGGTTTTTTAATTTAAGACACATACATTTATAAGTTAAAGACACATGAAACTCAAAACTCATGGTTCAGATGCAAGCAATGTTAAAAGGGATAGGAAAATCCAAAATGTCCTTTTATAATTCAGGCAGATCATACAATTTTTAAAAAGTTTCTGATTTGATCAAATTTGCTTTACCCCTTGGTATTCTTAACATTAGTACTACATGACAGGAAATAGTGCTGCCCTCTAGTGCTCTTGCTGATGTATAACATTAGTACTACATGACAGGAAATAGTGCTGCCCTCTAGTGCTCTTGCTGATGTATAACATTAGTACTATATGACAGGAAATAGTGCTGCCATCTAGTGCTCTTGCTGATGTATAACATTAGTACTACATGACAGGAAATAGTGCTGCCCTCTAGTGCTCTTGCTGATGTATAACATTAGTACTACATGACAGGAAATAGTGCTGCCATCTAGTGCTCTTGCTGATGTATAACATTAGTACTATATGACAGGAAATAGTGCTGCCATTTAGTGCTCTTGCTAATGTATAACATTAGTACTACATGGCAGGAAATAGCGCTGCCATCTAGTGCTCTTGATAATGTATAACATTAGTACTACATGACAGGAAATAGTGCTGCCATCTAGTGCTCTTGCTAATGTATAACATTAGTACTACATAACAGGAAATAGTGCTGCCATCTAGTGCTCTTGCTAATGTATAACATTAGTATTACATGACAGGAAATAGTACTGCCATCTAGTGCTCTTGCTAATGTATAACATTAGTACGACATGACAGGAAGTAGTGCTGCCATTTAGTGCTCTTGCTAATGTATAACATTAGTACTATATGACAGGAAATAGTGCTGCCATTTAGTGCTCTTGCTAATGTATAACATTAGTACTACATGACAGGAAATAGTACTGCCATCTAGTGCTCTTGCTAATGTATAACATTAGTACTACATGACAGGAAGTAGTGCTGCCATTTAGTGCTCTTGCTAATGTATAACATTAGTACTATATGACAGGAAATAGTGCTGCCATTTAGTGCTCTTGCTAATGTATAACATTAGTACTACATGACAGGAAATAGTACTGCCATCTAGTGCTCTTGCTAATGTATAACATTAGTACTACATAACAGGAAATAGTGCTGCCACCTAGTGCTCTTGCTAATGTATAACATTAGTACTACATGACAGGAAGTAGTGCTGCCATTTAGTGCTCTTGCTAATGTATAACATTAGTACTATATGACAGGAAATAGTGCTGCCATTGAGTGCTCTTGCTAATGTATAACATTAGTACTACATGACAGGAAATAGTACTGCCATCTAGTGCTCTTGCTAATGTATAACATTAGTACTACATGACAGGAAATAGCGCTGCCATCTAGTGCTCTTGCTAATGTATAAGATTAGTACTACATGACAGGAAATAGCGCTGCCATCTAGTGCTCTTGCTATTGTATAACATTAGTACTACATGACAGGAAATAGTGCTGCCATCTAGTGCTCTTGCTATTGCATAACATTAGTACTACATGACAGGAAATAGTGCTGCAATCTAGTGCTCTTGCTAATGTATAACATTAGTACTACATAACCGGAAATAGTGCTACCATCTAGTGCTCTTGCTAATGTATAACATTAGTACTACATGACAGGAAATAGTGCTGCCATCTAGTGCTATAGCTAATGTATAACATTAGTACTACATGACAGGAAATAGCGCTGCCATCTAGTGCTCTTGCTAATGTATAAGATTAGTACTACATGACAGGAAATAGCGCTGCCATCTAGTGCTCTTGCTATTGTATAACATTAGTACTACATAACAGGAAATAGTGCTGCCATCTAGTGCTCTTGCTATTGTATAACATTAGTACTACATGACAGGAAATAGTGCTGCCATCTAGTGCTCTTGCTAATGTATAACATTAGTACTACATAACCGGAAATAGTGCTACCATCTAGTGCTCTTGCTAATGTATAACATTAGTACTACATGACAGGAAATAGTGCTGCCATCTAGTGCTCTTGCTAATGTATAACATTAGTACTACATGACAGGAAATAGCACTGCCATCTAGTGCTCTTGCTAATGTATAAGATTAGTACTACATGACAGGAAATAGCGCTGCCATCTAGTGCTCTTGCTAATGTATAACATTAGTACTACATGACAGGAAATAGTGCTGCCATCTAGTGCTCTTGCTAATGTATAACATTAGTACTACATGACAGGAAATAGCACTGCCATCTAGTGCTGTTGCTAATGTATAACATTAGTACTACATGACAGGAAATAGCGCTGCCATCTAGTGCTCTTGCTAATGTATAACATTAGTACTACATGACAGGAAATAGCGCTGCCATCTAGTGCTCTTGCTAATGTATAACATTAGTACTACATGACAGGAAATAGCGCTGCCATTTAGTGCTCTTGTTACTGTATAACATTAGTACTACATAACAGGAAATAGTGCTGCCATTTAGTGCTCTTGCTAATGTATAACATTAGTACTATATGACAGGAAATAGCGCTGCCATTTAGTGCTCTTGCTAATGTATAACATTAGTACTACATGACAGGAAATAGCGCTGCCATCTAGTGCTCTTGCTAATGTATAACATTAGTACTACATGACAGGAAATAGTGCTGCCACCTAGTGCTCTTGCTAATGTATAACATTAGTACTACATGACAGGAAGTAGTGCTGCCATTTAGTGCTCTTGCTAATGTATAACATTAGTACTATATGACAGGAAATAGTGCTGCCATTGAGTGCTCTTGCTAATGTATAACATTAGTACTACATGACAGGAAATAGTACTGCCATCTAGTGCTCTTGCTAATTTATAACATTAGTACTACATGACAGGAAATAGCGCTGCCATCTAGTGCTCTTGCTAATGTATAAGATTAGTACTACATGACAGGAAATAGCGCTGCCATCTAGTGCTCTTGCTATTGTATAACATTAGTACTACATGACAGGAAATAGTGCTGCCATCTAGTGCTCTTGCTATTGCATAACATTAGTACTACATGACAGGAAATAGTGCTGCAATCTAGTGCTCTTGCTAATGTATAACATTAGTACTACATAACCGGAAATAGTGCTACCATCTAGTGCTCTTGCTAATGTATAACATTAGTACTACATGACAGGAAATAGTGCTGCCATCTAGTGCTATAGCTAATGTATAACATTAGTACTACATGACAGGAAATAGCGCTGCCATCTAGTGCTCTTGCTAATGTATAAGATTAGTACTACATGACAGGAAATAGCGCTGCCATCTAGTGCTCTTGCTATTGTATAACATTAGTACTACATAACAGGAAATAGTGCTGCCATCTAGTGCTCTTGCTATTGTATAACATTAGTACTACATGACAGGAAATAGTGCTGCCATCTAGTGCTCTTGCTAATGTATAACATTAGTACTACATAACCGGAAATAGTGCTACCATCTAGTGCTCTTGCTAATGTATAACATTAGTACTACATGACAGGAAATAGTGCTGCCATCTAGTGCTCTTGCTAATGTATAACATTAGTACTACATGACAGGAAATAGCACTGCCATCTAGTGCTCTTGCTAATGTATAAGATTAGTACTACATGACAGGAAATAGCGCTGCCATCTAGTGCTCTTGCTAATGTATAACATTAGTACTACATGACAGGAAATAGTGCTGCCATCTAGTGCTCTTGCTAATGTATAACATTAGTACTACATGACAGGAAATAGCACTGCCATCTAGTGCTGTTGCTAATGTATAACATTAGTACTACATGACAGGAAATAGCGCTGCCATCTAGTGCTCTTGCTAATGTATAACATTAGTACTACATGACAGGAAATAGCGCTGCCATCTAGTGCTCTTGCTAATGTATAACATTAGTACTACATGACAGGAAATAGCGCTGCCATTTAGTGCTCTTGTTACTGTATAACATTAGTACTACATAACAGGAAATAGTGCTGCCATTTAGTGCTCTTGCTAATGTATAACATTAGTACTATATGACAGGAAATAGCGCTGCCATTTAGTGCTCTTGCTAATGTATAACATTAGTACTACATGACAGGAAATAGCGCTGCCATCTAGTGCTCTTGCTAATGTATAACATTAGTAGTACATGACAGGAAATAGCGCTGCCATCTAGTGCTCTTGCTAATGTATAACATTAGTACTACATGACAGGAAATAGTGCTGCCATCTAGTGTTCTTGCTAATGTATAACATTAGTACTACATGACAGGAAATAGTGCTGTCATCTAGTGTTCTTGCGAATGTATAACATTAGTACTACATGACAGGAAATAGTGCTGCCACCCAGTGCTCTTGCTAATTTATAACATTAGTACTACATGACAGGAAATAGTGCTGCCATCTAGTGCTCTTGCTTATGTATAACATTAGTACTACATCTACATGACAGGAAATAGCGCTGCCATCCAGTGCTCTTGCTGATGTATAACATTAGTACTACATAACAGGAAATAGTGCTGCCATCTAGTGCTCTTGCTAATGTATAACATTAGGACTACATGACAGGAAATAGTGCTGCCATCTAGTGTTCTTGCTATTGTATAACATTAGTACTACATGACAGGAAATAGTGCTGCCATTTAGTGCTCTTGCTAATTTATAACATTAGTACTACATGACAGGAAATAGTGCTGCCATCTAATGCTCTTGCTTATGTATAACATTAGTACTACATGACAGGAAATAGTGCTCCCACCCAGTGCTCTTGCTGATGTATAACATTAGTACTACATGACAGGAAATAGCGCTGCCATCTAGTGCTCTTGCTAATGTATAACATTAGTACTACATGACAGGAAATAGTGCTGCCATCTAGTGCTCTTGCTTATGTATAACATTAGTACTACAGCTACATGACAGGAAATAGCACTGCCATCCAGTGCTCTTGCTGATGTATAACATTAGTACTACATAACAGGAAATAGTGCTGCCATCTAGTGTTCTTGCTAATGTATAACATTAGTACTAAATGACAGGAAATAGTGCTGCCATCTAGTGTTCTTGCGAATGTATAACATTAGTACTACATGACAGGAAATAGTGCTGCCATCCAGTGCTCTTGCTAATTTATAACATTAGTACTACATGACAGGAAATAGTGCTGCCATCTAGTGCTCTTGCTTATGTATAACATTAGTACTACATCTACATGACAGGAAATAGTGCTGCCATCCAGTGCTCTTGCTGATGTATAACATTAGTACTATATAACAGGAAATAGTGCTGCCATCTAGTGCTCTTGTTAATGTATAACATTAGTACTACATGACAGGAAATAGTGCTGCCATCTAGTGTTCTTGCTATTGTATAACATTAGTACTACATGACAGGAAATAGTGCTGCCATCCAGTGCTCTTGCAATTGTATAACATTAGTACTACATGACAGGAAATAGTGCTGCCATCTAGTGCTCTTGCTTATGTATAACATTAGTACTACATGACAGGAAATAGTGCTCCCATCCAGTGCTCTTGCTGATGTATAACATTAGTACTACATAACAGGAAATAGTGCTGCCATCTAGTGCTCTTGCTAATGTATAACATTAGTACTACATGACAGGAAATAGCACTGCCATCTAGTGCTCTTGCTAATGTATAACATTAGTACTACATGGCAGGAAATAGTGCTGCCATCTAGTGCTCTTGCTAACATAACATTAGTACTACATGGCAGGAAATATCGCTGCCATCTAGTGCTCTTGCTGATGTATAACATTAGTTCTACATGACAGGAAATATCACTGCCATCTAGTGCTCTTGCTAACATATAACATTAGTACTACATGGCAGGAAATATCGCTGCCATCTAGTGCTCTTGCTGATGTATAACATTAGTACTACATGGCAGGAAATAGTGCTGCCATCTAGTGCTCTTGCTAACATATAACATTAGTACTACATGGCAGGAAATATCGCTGCCATCTAGTGCTCTTGCTGATGTATAACATTAGTACTACATGACAGGAAATAGTACTGCCATCTAGTGTTCTTGCTAATTAGTACTACATGACAGGAAATAGTGCTGCCATCTAGTGCTCTTGCTAATGTATAACATTAGTACTACATGACAGGAAATAGTGCTGCCATCTAGTGTTCTTGCTAATGTATATCATTAGTACTATATGACAGGAAATAGTGCTGCCATCTAGTGCTATTGCTAATGTATAACATTAGTATTACATGACAGGAAATAGTGCTGCCATCTAGTGCTCTTGCTTATGTATAACATTAGTACTACATGACAGGAAATAGCGCTGCCATCTAGTTCTCTTGCTAATGTATAACATTAGTACTACATGGCAGGAACTAGCGCTGCCATCTAGTGCTCTTGATAATGTATAACATTAGTACTACATGACAGGAAATAGTGCTGCCATCTAGTGCTCTTACTAATGTATAACATTAGTACTACATGACAGGAAATAGCGCTGCCATCTAGTGCTCTTGCTAATGTATAACATTAGTACTACATGACAGGAAATAGCGCTGCCATCTAGTGCTCTTGCTAATGTATAACATTAGTACTACATGACAGGAAATTTTGCTGCCATCTAGTGTTCTTGCTAATGTATAACATTAGTACTACATGACAGGAAATAGTGCTGCCATCTAGTGTTCTTGCGAATGTATAACATTAGTACTACATGACAGGAAATAGTGCTGCCATCCAGTGCTCTTGCTAATTTATAACATTAGTACTACATGACAGGAAATAGTGCTGCCATCTAGTGCTCTTGCTTATGTATAACATTAGTACTACATGACAGGGAATAGTGCTGCCATCTAGTGCTCTTGCTAATGTGTAACATTAGTACTACATGACAGGAAATTGTGCTGCCATCTAGTGCTCTTGCTAATGTATAACATTAGTAATACATGACAGGAAATAATGCTGCCATCTAGTGCTCTTGCTTATGTATAACATTAGTACTACATCTACATGACAGGAAATAGTGCTGCCATCCAGTGCTCTTGCTGATGTATAACATTAGTACTACATAACAGGAAATAGTGCTGCCATCTAGTGCTCTTGTTAATGTATAACATTAGTACTACATGACAGGAAATAGTGCTGCCATCTAGTGTTGTTGCTATTGTATAACATTAGTACTACATGACAGGAAATAGTGCTGCCATCCAGTGCTCTTGTTATTGTATAACATTAGTACTACATGACAGGAAATAGTGCTGCCATCTAGTGCTCTTGCTTATGTATAACACTAGTACTACATGACAGGAAATAGTGCTCCCATCCAGTGCTCTTGCTGATGTATAACATTAGTACTACATAACAGGAAATAGTGCTGCCATCTAGTGCTCTTGCTAATGTATAACATTAGTACTACATGACAGGAAATAGCACTGCCATCTAGTGCTCTTGCTAACATATAACATTAGTATTACATGGCAGGAAATATCGCTGCCATCTAGTGCTCTTGCTGATGTATAACATTAGTACTACATGGCAGGAAATAGTGCTGCCATCTAGTGCTCTTGCTAACATATAACATTAGCACTACATGGCAGGAAATATCGCTGCCATCTAGTGCTCTTGCTGATGTATAACATTAGTACGACATGACAGGAAGTAGTGCTGCCATTTAGTGCTCTTGCTAATGTATAACATTAGTACTATATGACAGGAAATAGTGCTGCCATTTAGTGCTCTTGCTAATGTATAACATTAGTACTACATGACAGGAAATAGTACTGCCATCTAGTGCTCTTGCTAATGTATAACATTAGTACTACATGACAGGAAGTAGTGCTGCCATTTAGTGCTCTTGCTAATGTATAACATTAGTACTATATGACAGGAAATAGTGCTGCCATTTAGTGCTCTTGCTAATGTATAACATTAGTACTACATGACAGGAAATAGTACTGCCATCTAGTGCTCTTGCTAATGTATAACATTAGTACTACATAACAGGAAATAGTGCTGCCACCTAGTGCTCTTGCTAATGTATAACATTAGTACTACATGACAGGAAGTAGTGCTGCCATTTAGTGCTCTTGCTAATGTATAACATTAGTACTATATGACAGGAAATAGTGCTGCCATTGAGTGCTCTTGCTAATGTATAACATTAGTACTACATGACAGGAAATAGTACTGCCATCTAGTGCTCTTGCTAATGTATAACATTAGTACTACATGACAGGAAATAGCGCTGCCATCTAGTGCTCTTGCTAATGTATAAGATTAGTACTACATGACAGGAAATAGCGCTGCCATCTAGTGCTCTTGCTATTGTATAACATTAGTACTACATGACAGGAAATAGTGCTGCCATCTAGTGCTCTTGCTATTGCATAACATTAGTACTACATGACAGGAAATAGTGCTGCAATCTAGTGCTCTTGCTAATGTATAACATTAGTACTACATAACCGGAAATAGTGCTACCATCTAGTGCTCTTGCTAATGTATAACATTAGTACTACATGACAGGAAATAGTGCTGCCATCTAGTGCTATAGCTAATGTATAACATTAGTACTACATGACAGGAAATAGCGCTGCCATCTAGTGCTCTTGCTAATGTATAAGATTAGTACTACATGACAGGAAATAGCTCTGCCATCTAGTGCTCTTGCTATTGTATAACATTAGTACTACATAACAGGAAATAGTGCTGCCATCTAGTGCTCTTGCTATTGTATAACATTAGTACTACATGACAGGAAATAGTGCTGCCATCTAGTGCTCTTGCTAATGTATAACATTAGTACTACATAACCGGAAATAGTGCTACCATCTAGTGCTCTTGCTAATGTATAACATTAGTACTACATGACAGGAAATAGTGCTGCCATCTAGTGCTCTTGCTAATGTATAACATTAGTACTACATGACAGGAAATAGCACTGCCATCTAGTGCTCTTGCTAATGTATAAGATTAGTACTACATGACAGGAAATAGCGCTGCCATCTAGTGCTCTTGCTAATGTATAACATTAGTACTACATGACAGGAAATAGTGCTGCCATCTAGTGCTCTTGCTAATGTATAACATTAGTACTACATGACAGGAAATAGCGCTGCCATCTAGTGCTGTTGCTAATGTATAACATTAGTACTACATGACAGGAAATAGCGCTGCCATCTAGTGCTCTTGCTAATGTATAACATTAGTACTACATGACAGGAAATAGCGCTGCCATCTAGTGCTCTTGCTAATGTATAACATTAGTACTACATGACAGGAAATAGCGCTGCCATTTAGTGCTCTTGTTACTGTATAACATTAGTACTACATAACAGGAAATAGTGCTGCCATTTAGTGCTCTTGCTAATGTATAACATTAGTACTATATGACAGGAAATAGCGCTGCCATTTAGTGCTCTTGCTAATGTATAACATTAGTACTACATGACAGGAAATAGCGCTGCCATCTAGTGCTCTTGCTAATGTATAACATTAGTACTACATGACAGGAAATAGTGCTGCCACCTAGTGCTCTTGCTAATGTATAACATTAGTACTACATGACAGGAAGTAGTGCTGCCATTTAGTGCTCTTGCTAATGTATAACATTAGTACTATATGACAGGAAATAGTGCTGCCATTGAGTGCTCTTGCTAATGTATAACATTAGTACTACATGACAGGAAATAGTACTGCCATCTAATGCTCTTGCTAATGTATAACATTAGTACTACATGACAGGAAATAGCGCTGCCATCTAGTGCTCTTGCTAATGTATAAGATTAGTACTACATGACAGGAAATAGCGCTGCCATCTAGTGCTCTTGCTATTGTATAACATTAGTACTACATGACAGGAAATAGTGCTGCCATCTAGTGCTCTTGCTATTGCATAACATTAGTACTACATGACAGGAAATAGTGCTGCAATCTAGTGCTCTTGCTAATGTATAACATTAGTACTACATAACCGGAAATAGTGCTACCATCTAGTGCTCTTGCTAATGTATAACATTAGTACTACATGACAGGAAATAGTGCTGCCATCTAGTGCTATAGCTAATGTATAACATTAGTACTACATGACAGGAAATAGCGCTGCCATCTAGTGCTCTTGCTAATGTATAAGATTAGTACTACATGACAGGAAATAGCGCTGCCATCTAGTGCTCTTGCTATTGTATAACATTAGTACTACATAACAGGAAATAGTGCTGCCATCTAGTGCTCTTGCTATTGTATAACATTAGTACTACATGACAGGAAATAGTGCTGCCATCTAGTGCTCTTGCTAATGTATAACATTAGTACTACATAACCGGAAATAGTGCTACCATCTAGTGCTCTTGCTAATGTATAACATTAGTACTACATGACAGGAAATAGTGCTGCCATCTAGTGCTCTTGCTAATGTATAACATTAGTACTACATGACAGGAAATAGCACTGCCATCTAGTGCTCTTGCTAATGTATAAGATTAGTACTACATGACAGGAAATAGCGCTGCCATCTAGTGCTCTTGCTAATGTATAACATTAGTACTACATGACAGGAAATAGTGCTGCCATCTAGTGCTCTTGCTAATGTATAACATTAGTACTACATGACAGGAAATAGCACTGCCATCTAGTGCTGTTGCTAATGTATAACATTAGTACTACATGACAGGAAATAGCGCTGCCATCTAGTGCTCTTGCTAATGTATAACATTAGTACTACATGACAGGAAATAGCGCTGCCATCTAGTGCTCTTGCTAATGTATAACATTAGTACTACATGACAGGAAATAGCGCTGCCATTTAGTGCTCTTGTTACTGTATAACATTAGTACTACATAACAGGAAATAGTGCTGCCATTTAGTGCTCTTGCTAATGTATAACATTAGTACTATATGACAGGAAATAGCGCTGCCATTTAGTGCTCTTGCTAATGTATAACATTAGTACTACATGACAGGAAATAGCGCTGCCATCTAGTGCTCTTGCTAATGTATAACATTAGTAGTACATGACAGGAAATAGCGCTGCCATCTAGTGCTCTTGCTAATGTATAACATTAGTACTACATGACAGGAAATAGTGCTGCCATCTAGTGTTCTTGCTAATGTATAACATTAGTACTACATGACAGGAAATAGTGCTGTCATCTAGTGTTCTTGCGAATGTATAACATTAGTACTACATGACAGGAAATAGTGCTGCCACCCAGTGCTCTTGCTAATTTATAACATTAGTACTACATGACAGGAAATAGTGCTGCCATCTAGTGCTCTTGCTTATGTATAACATTAGTACTACATCTACATGACAGGAAATAGCGCTGCCATCCAGTGCTCTTGCTGATGTATAACATTAGTACTACATAACAGGAAATAGTGCTGCCATCTAGTGCTCTTGCTAATGTATAACATTAGGACTACATGACAGGAAATAGTGCTGCCATCTAGTGTTCTTGCTATTGTATAACATTAGTACTACATGACAGGAAATAGTGCTGCCATTTAGTGCTCTTGCTAATTTATAACATTAGTACTACATGACAGGAAATAGTGCTGCCATCTAATGCTCTTGCTTATGTATAACATTAGTACTACATGACAGGAAATAGTGCTCCCACCCAGTGCTCTTGCTGATGTATAACATTAGTACTACATGACAGGAAATAGCGCTGCCATCTAGTGCTCTTGCTAATGTATAACATTAGTACTACATGACAGGAAATAGTGCTGCCATCTAGTGCTCTTGCTTATGTATAACATTAGTACTACAGCTACATGACAGGAAATAGCACTGCCATCCAGTGCTCTTGCTGATGTATAACATTAGTACTACATAACAGGAAATAGTGCTGCCATCTAGTGTTCTTGCTAATGTATAACATTAGTACTAAATGACAGGAAATAGTGCTGCCATCTAGTGTTCTTGCGAATGTATAACATTAGTACTACATGACAGGAAATAGTGCTGCCATCCAGTGCTCTTGCTAATTTATAACATTAGTACTACATGACAGGAAATAGTGCTGCCATCTAGTGCTCTTGCTTATGTATAACATTAGTACTACATCTACATGACAGGAAATAGTGCTGCCATCCAGTGCTCTTGCTGATGTATAACATTAGTACTATATAACAGGAAATAGTGCTGCCATCTAGTGCTCTTGTTAATGTATAACATTAGTACTACATGACAGGAAATAGTGCTGCCATCTAGTGTTCTTGCTATTGTATAACATTAGTACTACATGACAGGAAATAGTGCTGCCATCCAGTGCTCTTGCAATTGTATAACATTAGTACTACATGACAGGAAATAGTGCTGCCATCTAGTGCTCTTGCTTATGTATAACATTAGTACTACATGACAGGAAATAGTGCTCCCATCCAGTGCTCTTGCTGATGTATAACATTAGTACTACATAACAGGAAATAGTGCTGCCATCTAGTGCTCTTGCTAATGTATAACATTAGTACTACATGATAGGAAATAGCACTGCCATCTAGTGCTCTTGCTAATGTATAACATTAGTACTACATGGCAGGAAATAGTGCTGCCATCTAGTGCTCTTGCTAACATAACATTAGTACTACATGGCAGGAAATATCGCTGCCATCTAGTGCTCTTGCTGATGTATAACATTAGTTCTACATGACAGAAAATATCACTGCCATCTAGTGCTCTTGCTAATGTATAACATTAGTACTACATGGCAGGAAATAGTGCTGCCATCTAGTGCTCTTGCTAACATATAACATTAGTACTACATGGCAGGAAATATCGCTGCCATCTAGTGCTCTTGCTGATGTATAACATTAGTACTACATGACAGGAAATAGTACTGCCATCTAGTGTTCTTGCTAATTAGTACTACATGACAGGAAATAGTGCTGCCATCTAGTGCTCTTGCTAATGTATAACATTAGTACTACATGACAGGAAATAGTGCTGCCATCTAGTGTTCTTGCTAATGTATATCATTAGTACTATATGACAGGAAATAGTGCTGCCATCTAGTGCTCTTGCTAATGTATAACATTAGTATTACATGACAGGAAATAGTGCTGCCATCTAGTGCTCTTGCTTATGTATAACATTAGTACTACATGACAGGAAATAGCGCTGCCATCTAGTTCTCTTGCTAATGTATAACATTAGTACTACATGGCAGGAACTAGCGCTGCCATCTAGTGCTCTTGATAATGTATAACATTAGTACTACATGACAGGAAATAGTGCTGCCATCTAGTGCTCTTACTAATGTATAACATTAGTACTACATGACAGGAAATAGCGCTGCCATCTAGTGCTCTTGCTAATGTATAACATTAGTACTACATGACAGGAAATAGCGCTGCCATCTAGTGCTCTTGCTAATGTATAACATTAGTACTACATGACAGGAAATTTTGCTGCCATCTAGTGTTCTTGCTAATGTATAACATTAGTACTACATGACAGGAAATAGTGCTGCCATCTAGTGTTCTTGCGAATGTATAACATTAGTACTACATGACAGGAAATAGTGCTGCCATCCAGTGCTCTTGCTAATTTATAACATTAGTACTACATGACAGGAAATAGTGCTGCCATCTAGTGCTCTTGCTTATGTATAACATTAGTACTACATGACAGGGAATAGTGCTGCCATCTAGTGCTCTTGCTAATGTGTAACATTAGTACTACATGACAGGAAATTGTGCTGCCATCTAGTGCTCTTGCTAATGTATAACATTAGTAATACATGACAGGAAATAATGCTGCCATCTAGTGCTCTTGCTTATGTATAACATTAGTACTACATCTACATGACAGGAAATAGTGCTGCCATCCAGTGCTCTTGCTGATGTATAACATTAGTACTACATAACAGGAAATAGTGCTGCCATCTAGTGCTCTTGTTAATGTATAACATTAGTACTACATGACAGGAAATAGTGCTGCCATCTAGTGTTCTTGCTATTGTATAACATTAGTACTACATGACAGGAAATAGTGCTGCCATCTAGTGCTCTTGCTTATGTATAACACTAGTACTACATGACAGGAAATAGTGCTCCCATCCAGTGCTCTTGCTGATGTATAACATTAGTACTACATAACAGGAAATAGTGCTGCCATCTAGTGCTCTTGCTAATGTATAACATTAGTACTACATGACAGGAAATAGCACTGCCATCTAGTGCTCTTGCTAACATATAACATTAGTATTACATGGCAGGAAATATCGCTGCCATCTAGTGCTCTTGCTGATGTATAACATTAGTACTACATGGCAGGAAATAGTGCTGCCATCTAGTGCTCTTGCTAACATATAACATTAGCACTACATGGCAGGAAATATCGCTGCCATCTAGTGCTCTTGCTGATGTATAACATTAGTACTACATGACAGGAAATAGTGGTGCCATCTAGTGCTCTTGCTAATGTATAACATTAGTACTACATGACAGGAAATAGTGCTGCCATCTAGTGCTCTTGCTAATGTATAACATTAGTTCTACATGACAGGAAATAGCGCTGCCATCTAGTGCTCTTGCAAATGTATAACATTAGTACTACATAACAGGAAATAGTGCTGCCATCTAGTGCTCTTGCTAATGTATAACATTAGTACTACATGACAGGACATAGTGCTGCCCTCTAGTGCTCTTGCTAATGTATAACATTAGTACTACATGACAGGAAATAGTGCTGCCATCTAGTGCTCTTGCTAATGTATAACATTAGTACTACATGACATTAAATAGTGCTGCCATCTAGTGCTCTTGCTAATGTATAACATTAGTACTACATGACAGGAAATAGTGCTGCCATCTAGTGCTCTTGCTAATGTATAACATTAGTACTACATGACAGGAAATAGTGCTGCCATCTAGTGCTCTTGCTAATGTATAACATTAGTACTACATGACAGGAAATAGTGCTGCCATCTAGTGCTCTTGCTAACGTATAACATTAGTACTACATGACAGGAAATAGTGCTGCCATCTAGTGTTCTTGCGAATGTATAACATTAGTACTACATGACAGGAAATAGTGCTGCCATCCAGTGCTCTTGCTAATTTATAACATTAGTACTACATGACAGGAAATAGTGCTGCCATCTAGTGCTCTTGCTTATGTATAACATTAGTACTACATGACAGGGAATAGTGCTGCCATCTAGTGCTCTTGCTAATGTGTAACATTAGTACTACATGACAGGAAATTGTGCTGCCATCTAGTGCTCTTGCTAATGTATAACATTAGTAATACATGACAGGAAATAATGCTGCCATCTAGTGCTCTTGCTTATGTATAACATTAGTACTACATCTACATGACAGGAAATAGTGCTGCCATCCAGTGCTCTTGCTGATGTATAACATTAGTACTACATAACAGGAAATAGTGCTGCCATCTAGTGCTCTTGTTAATGTATAACATTAGTACTACATGACAGGAAATAGTGCTGCCATCTAGTGTTCTTGCTATTGTATAACATTAGTACTACATGACAGGAAATAGTGCTGCCATCCAGTGCTCTTGTTATTGTATAACATTAGTACTACATGACAGGAAATAGTGCTGCCATCTAGTGCTCTTGCTTATGTATAACACTAGTACTACATGACAGGAAATAGTGCTCCCATCCAGTGCTCTTGCTGATGTATAACATTAGTACTACATAACAGGAAATAGTGCTGCCATCTAGTGCTCTTGCTAATGTATAACATTAGTACTACATGACAGGAAATAGCACTGCCATCTAGTGCTCTTGCTAACATATAACATTAGTATTACATGGCAGGAAATATCGCTGCCATCTAGTGCTCTTGCTGATGTATAACATTAGTACTACATGGCAGGAAATAGTGCTGCCATCTAGTGCTCTTGCTAACATATAACATTAGCACTACATGGCAGGAAATATCGCTGCCATCTAGTGCTCTTGCTGATGTATAACATTAGTACTACATGACAGGAAATAGTGGTGCCATCTAGTGCTCTTGCTAATGTATAACATTAGTACTACATGACAGGAAATAGTGCTGCCATCTAGTGCTCTTGCTAATGTATAACATTAGTTCTACATGACAGGAAATAGCGCTGCCATCTAGTGCTCTTGCAAATGTATAACATTAGTACTACATAACAGGAAATAGTGCTGCCATCTAGTGCTCTTGCTAATGTATAACATTAGTACTACATGACAGGACATAGTGCTGCCCTCTAGTGCTCTTGCTAATGTATAACATTAGTACTACATGACAGGAAATAGTGCTGCCATCTAGTGCTCTTGCTAATGTATAACATTAGTACTACATGACATTAAATAGTGCTGCCATCTAGTGCTCTTGCTAATGTATAACATTAGTACTACATGACAGGAAATAGTGCTGCCATCTAGTGCTCTTGCTAATGTATAACATTAGTACTACATGACAGGAAATAGTGCTGCCATCTAGTGCTCTTGCTAATGTATAACATTAGTACTACATGACAGGAAATAGTGCTGCCATCTAGTGCTCTTGCTAACGTATAACATTAGTACTACATGGCAGGAACTAGTGCTGCCATCTAGTGCTCTTGCAAACGGTTACCACTCTTGAAAATCTTCTGCCATATAGTGCGCCAGAACCCTACTTTTCAAAATAACGTATCAAGAGAACAAAGAAAATCTGATTATAGAAGTAAATTAGAAAGTTGTTTAAAATTGCATGTTTATCTTAATCAGGGAGAAAAAAATGTTTAGGTTTTACGTTCCTTTAAGAGACTTTTTCAAATTACTCCTGTTATCAAATTTACTTTGTCCTCTAGGTATCCTTTGTTGAAAAGCACAATTAGGTATGCTCAGGAGCGGCACTACTGGAAGCTATCTGAAGATTAGTGTTTGCAGGCATATGCCTCTTGTCATTGGCTCACTTGATGTGCTCAGCTAGGTCTCAATACTGCATTGCTGTTCTGAAGCAGACTTTAACTATGTGTTTAACCACTTTTTCAGACACATAATTATATGCAAGCAGAAGAGCAATAATAAAATACTCCAACCCATTACAACTTTTTTTTATAACAATCTAAGCGACATGGGGAAAAATGTTTTCATCTAAAAGAGAATATTTAAAAATGTATCTGTGCTTTTTTTTGGTACCTATCAGCCAACGACTTTATGTTCTTCCTTGGTTTAGTGACAGACAGACTGAAGACAGACAGGCAGACTGAAAGACAGAGATAGATAGATAGATATTGAGAGAGAGAGATAGAAATATATATTTATATATGTATATATATATATAGTATATAAAGATAGATAGATATATAGATAAATAGATAGATAGATAGATAGATAGATAGACAGATGGATGATATATATTGAAGGAGAGAGATATAGATAGAGAGAGATAGAGATAATTATATATATATATATATATATATATATATATATACTGTATAGATAAATATATAGCTTGACATACAGGTAGATAGATAGATGATAGATAGAGTTAGACACAGATGATAGATACAGATGATAGATGAATACAGAAGATAGATGGATACAGAAGATATAGATCGATCGATCGATCGATAGATAGACAGGTAGATACATAAATAGATGGATAGATAGATAGATAGATAGAGTTAGATGTAGATGATAGATACAGATTATAGATGGATACAGATGATAGATGGATACAGAAGATAGATGGATACAGAAGATTAGATAGATGATAGATAGATAGATAGATAGATAGATAGATAGATAGATAGATAGATGTACTATAACTTAAAATGTTGGTGACATATGATGTATTATCCATCAAGATTTAAAAAAATATATAGGTCAATATTTATACGAAACAGAAATGTTAAGCTAAAAATAGGAGAGATTTTCTGACTGCTTTAAAAGCAATGACAATTACACATTTTAGATGTTCTCATATAAAACTGTCAGCTGAAATTGCTTTACTTAACCTGGATAATTTATTTGTCCGTCATGCAGCAAATTTTGTTGTGAGCTCCAAAACTTATGGTTGTGAATATTCTGTAAAGAGCACATTATTTTATTTTTTTGTAAAAACCAGCCATAGCAAGAGCGCTATATCACCCATAAAGGCCATTCAAACAAATCTGCCGTTTTACGAGGATAGCGCAATAAATTGCCTCGTTTTTGCTATCTTAGTAGAAAAAGCACAGATAAAATACTTTAAATTGTGACATTTTGATATTGCAGAAAAGATCGATGAACAATTGTGAAATCTTTTCACTTTCCATTCAAAAAGGACATAATAGAAACAGACTGTTTTATAACTCAAAACTGTCAGGGGAAAGGTTGATTCTAGGATCAATAGAATCTGTATGTTACTGCTCTGTATTTTTGACTCTGGCTAAAAGGTCAAACGTAGTTCCGGAGATCACAAAATACATTAAATTGTAGTCTGTTTTCTTGTTAGATCACTTACAGTGTGTTATAATGAACCTAGAGTGCATTCATTAACCCAATATTTTCCAGAAAGTGCTGCAGTTTTTTGCTTTCCGACAAGTTGCAATATTCTCTGGAAGTTGAACTAGGTCACAGAAATACTTTGTTAAGCTATAACTAATAGTATAAACAATTCACAGATTCATGGGCACTCTGTGGGGCAAATACCATTCCTTGAATATAATTATATCCGTGGCAACAAGACGAAGTTGAACAACATTGACATTAAAAAGTAACTAGTAGATGCGTATGTTTAGATAAAAGGAGGGTTTGAGAAATTAAAGAAAGACGTATACATCTAACAGTAATGCCAACCTCCTTATACACAGTGATGTGTTTATATTTCTGTACAGTGGTACCAAACCCTTATATGCAGTAATGTGTTAATACTTCTATATAGTGATGCCGAGCTCCTTATTTACAGTAATGTGTTTATACTTCTATACAGTGATGCCAAACCCTTATATGCAGTAATATGTTATATACAGTGATGCAGATCCCTTATATGCGGTAATGTGTTATATACAGTGATGCAGACTCCATATATACAGTAATGTGTTAATACTTCTATATAGAGATGCCGAGCTCCTTATTTACAGTGATGTGTTAATACTTCTATATAGAGATGCCGAGCTCCTTATTTATAGTAATGTGTTAATTCTTCTAAACAGTAATGCCAAACCCTTATATGCAGTAATATGTTATATACAGTGATGCGGAAATGTGTTAATACTTCTATATAGTGATGCCAACCTCCTTTTTATACAATAATGTGTGTATACTTCTATACAGTGATGCAGACCTCCTTATATACAGTAATGTGTTTATACTTCTATACAGTGATGCCGACCTCCTTATATACAGTAATGTGTTTATAATTCTATACAGTGATGCCAACCTCCTTATATACAGTAATGTGTTTATACTTCTATACAGTGATGCCGACCTCCTTATATACAGTAATATGTTTATACTTCTATACAGTAATGTCAAACCCTTATATGCAGTAATATGTTATATACAATGATGCAGACCCCTTATATGCAGTAATGTGTTTATACTTCTAAACTGTATGCAGACCTCCTTATATACAGTAATGTGTTTATACTTGTAAACTGTAATGCCAAACCATTATATGCAGTAATATGTTATATACAGTGATGCAGACCCCTTATATACAGTAATGTGTTTATACTTCTATACAGTGATGCCGGCCCCCTTATATACAGTAATGTGTTAATATACTTCTATACAGTAATGTCAAACCCTTATATGCAGTAATATGTTTTTACTTCTATTCAGTGATGTGGACCCCTTATATACAGTTATGTGTTAACATTTCTATACAGTAATGACAACCTCCTTATATACAGTAGTTTATTTCTATTTCTATACAGTGATGTCAACCTCCTTATATACATCAGTGTGTTTATATTTCTATACAGTAATGCCAAAGCCCTTATATACAGTAATGTGTTTATATTTGTACAACATTGCCAACCCCCTTATATAGAGTAATGTACACATTCTGCTATATAGTTATGCCAAAAATGTTTATACAGTAATGTGTTTATATTTCTATACAGTGATACAAACCCTCTCATATGCAGTAATAGCTTTATCCTTCTATACAGTGATACCAACCCTCTCATATGCAATAATAGATTTATCCTTCTATACAGTGATACCAACCCTCTCATATGCAATAATAGATTTATCCTTCTATACAGTGATACCAACCCTCTCATATGCAGTAATAGATTTATCCTTCTATGCAGTGATACCAACCCTCTCATCAGCAGTAATAGATTTATCCTTCTATACAGTGATACCAACCCTCTCATCAGCAGTAATAGATTTATCCTTCTATACAGTGATACCAACCCTTTCATCAGCAGTAATAGATTTATCCTTCTACAGTGATACCAACCCTCTCATATTCAATAATACATTTATACTTCTATACAGTGATACCAACTCTCTCATAAGCAGTAATAGATTTATACTTCTATACAGTGATACCAACTCTCTCATAAGCAGTAATAGATTTATACTTCTATACAGTGATACCAACTCTCTCATAAGCAGTAATAGATTTATACTTCTATACAGTGATACCAACTCTCTCATAAGCAGTAATAGATTTATACTTCTATACAGTGATACCAACCCTCTCATATGCAGTAATCAATGTATCCTTCTATACAGTGATACTAACCATGTTATATGTAATATTAGATTTATACTTCTATACAGTGATACCAACCCTCTCATACGCAGTAATAGATTTATGCTTCTATACAGTGATACCAACCCTCTCATATGCAGTAATAATTTATACTTCTATACAGTGATACCAACCCTCTCCTATGCAGTAATAATTTATACTTCTATACAGTGATACCAAACCTCTCATATGCAGTAATAATTTATACTTCTATACAGTGATACCAAACCTCTCATATGCAGTAATAATTTATACTTCTATACAGTAATGACAACCCACTCATCCTATAAAATAAAAGGCCAGGTATGTTTGTCAGATGCAGTCATGTGCAGTAGAGACTGCGCAAGGACAAACATACCTGGCCGTTAGGATCAGACAGCAGAGAGTGTGGGTGGATGTGGCTGTAGAGGGGTGTGTGGCCAGATGGCAGCACCGTGATGGAGGCGTGACCGGACGGGAGCAGCCGTGGTAATGGGGCGTGGCAGACGGGAGCGACATATTGGGGTGTGACTGGGCAGGTGTGGCTGTAGTGGGGCATGGTCATGTGGGAGTGGGTGTGGCCATGAGAGAGAGAGAGCGCAAAAAAGAGGGGGAGGGGAGAGAGAGCAAAAGGGAGGGTGGGAGAGAGTAAAAGAGAGGAATGAGAGAGCAGCAGAGAGGGGGAGAGAGAGCAAAATAGAGGGGGAGAGAGCAAAAGAGAGGGGGAGAGAGCAAAAGAGAGTAGAGATAGAGAGAAAAATAGAGGGGGAGAGAGAGAGAGGGGGGAGAAAAAGAGAGCAAAAGAGAGGGTTAGAGAGAGAGCAAAAGAGAGGGGAGAGAGAGAGCAAAAGAGAGGGGGAGAGAGAGCAAAAGAGAGGGGAGAGAAAGAGCAAAAGAGAGGGGAAAGAGAGAGCAAAAGAGAGGGAGAGAGAGAGAGAGAGCAAAATAGAGGGGTGAAAGAGCAAAAGGGAGGGGAGAGAGAGAGCAAAAGAGGGGAATGAGAGGGCAAAAGAGAGAGGGGGAGAGAGAGCAAAAGAGAGGGGGAGAGAGCAAAAGAGAGGGGAGAGAAAGAGCAAAAGAGAGGGGGTGGAGAGAGAGAGAGAAAACGAGAGAGAGAGCAAAAGAGAGGG
Organism: Bombina bombina; assembly: GCF_027579735.1. NCBI lineage: Eukaryota > Metazoa > Chordata > Amphibia > Anura > Bombinatoridae > Bombina > Bombina bombina. The sequence continues at coordinate 1,119,038,915 of NC_069503.1, forward strand.
GGAGAGGGAGCAAAAGAGAGGGGAGAGCGAGAGAAAAATAGAGGGGGGGAGAGAGAGAGCAAAAGAGGGAAGAGATAGCAAAAGAGGGGAAAGAGAGAGCAAAAGAGCAGGAGAGAGAGAGCAAAAGAGAGGAGAGAGAGAGCAAGATAGTGGGGGGAGAGAGCAAAAGGGAGGGAGAGAGAGAGCAAAAGAGAGTAGGAGAGAGAGCAAAAGAGAGGGGAGAGAGAGCAAAAGAGGGGAAAGAGAGAGCAAAAGAGAGTGGAGAGAGAGCAAACGAGAGGGGGGAGAGAGAGAAAGAGAGAGAGCAAAAATAGAGGGGGGGGGAGAAAGCAAAAGAGAGGGCAGAGAGAGCAAAAGAGGGGAAAGAGAGAGCAAAAGAGAGTGGAGAGAGAGCAAACGAGAGGGGGGAGAGAGAGAAAGAGAGAGAGCAAAAAAGAGAGGTGGGAGAGAAAGCAAAAAGAGAGGAGGGAGAGAGAGCAAAAGAGAGAGGGAGAGAGCAAAAGAGAGGGGGGAGAGAGAGCAAAAGAGGGGGTGAGAGAGCAAAAGGGGGGATGAGAGAGCAAAAGGGAGGGAGAGAGAGAGCAAAAGAGAGCGGGAGAGAGAGCAAAAGAGAGGGGAGAGAGAGGAAAAGAGAGGGGAAAGAGAGCGCAAAAGAGAGTAGAGAGAGAGCAAACGAGAGGGGGAGAGAGAAAGAGAAAGAGCAAAAAAGAGGGGAGAGAGCAAAAGAGAGTAGGAGAGAGAGCAAAAGAGAGGGGAGAGAGAGCAAAAGAGGGGAAAGAGAGAGCAAAGGAGAGTGGAGAGAGAGCAAACGAGAGGGGGAGAGAGAGAAAGAGAGAGAGCAAAAAAGAGGGGGGAGAAAGCAAAAGAGAGGGCAGAGAGAGCAAAAGAGGGGGGAGAAAGCAAAAGAGGGGAGAGAGAGCAAAAGGGAGGGGGGAGAGAGAACAAAAGAGAGGTGGGGGAGAGAAAGCAAAAGAGAGGTGGAAGAGAAAGCAAAAGAGAGGTGGGAGAGAAAGCAAAAAGAGAGGAGGGAGAGAGAGCAAAAGAGAGGGGGAGAGAGCAAAAGAGAGGGGGAGAGAGAGCAAAAGAGGGTGGTGAGAGAGCAAAAGGGGTTATGAGAGAGCAAAAGGGAGGTAGAGAGAGAGAGAGAGAGAGAGAGAGAGAGAGCAAAAGAGAGCGGGAGAGAGAGCAAAAGAGAAGGGGAGAGAGAGCAAAAGAGAGGGGAGAGAGAGCAAAAGAGAGGGGAAAGAGAGCAAAAGAGAGGGGGGAGAGCAAATGAGAAGGGGGAGAGAGAGAAAAAGAGAGGGGAGAGAAAGAGCAAAAGAGAGGGGAAGAGAGAGCAAAAGAGAGGGGGGAGAGCGAAAGAGAGAGCAAAATAGAGGGGTGAAAGAGCAAAAGAGAGGGGAGAGAGAGAGCAAAGAGGGGGAGAGAGAGCAAAAGAGGGGAATGAGAGAGCAAAAGAGAGGGGGAGAGAAAGCAAAAGAGAGGGGGGAGAGAGAGCAAAAGAGAGGGGAGAGAGCAAAAGAGAGTGGGGAGAGAGCAAAAGAGAGTGGGGAGAGAACAAAAGAGGAGGAAGAGAGAGCAAAAGAGAGGGGGAGAGAGAGCAAAAGAGAGTGGGGAGACAGCAAAAGAGAGGGCAGAGAGAGCAAAAGAGGGGGGGGAGAGAGCAAAAGGGAGAGGGGAGAGAGAGCAAAAGAGAGTGGGGAGAGACCAAAAGAGAGGGCAGAGAGAACAAAAGAGGAGGGAGAGAGAGCAAAAAAAGAGGAGGGAGTGAGCAAAAGAGAGGGGGAGAGAGAGCAAAAGAGAGTGGGGAGACAACAAAAGAGAGTGCAGAGAGAGAGCAAAAGAGGGAAGAGAGAGCAAAAGGGAGAGGGGGGAGAGAGCAAAAGAGGGAAGAGAGAGCAAAAGAGGGGAAAGAGAGATCAAAAGAGAGGGGAGAGAAAGAGAGCAAAAGTGAGGGGAGATAGAGAGGAAAAGAGTGGGAGGAGAGAGCAAAAGAGAAGGGGGAGAGAACAAAAGAGGGGGGTGAGAGAGCAAAAGGGAGGGGGAAAGAGAGCAAAAGAAAGGGGGAGAAAGAAAGAGAGGGGGGAGAAAGAAAGAGAGGGGGAGAGAGAAAGCAAAAGAGAGGGGGGAGAGAGAGCAAAAGAGGGGGGGAGAGAGAGAGAGAGAAAAAGAGAGAGAGAGAGAAAGAAAGGGGAGAGAGAGCAAAAGAGAGGGAGAGATAGACTATTTACAGTAATGTGTTTATACTTCTAAACTGTAATGCCAAACCCTTATATGCAGTAATATGTTATATACAGTGATGCAGACCTCTTATATGCGGCAATGTGTTAATACTTCTATATAGTGATGCCAAACTCCTTTTATACAGTTATGTGTGTATACTTCTATACAGTGATGCAGACCTCCTTATATACAGTAATGTGTTTATACTTCTATACAGTGATGCCGACCTCCTTATATACAGTAGTGTGTTTATACTTCTAAACAGTAATGTCAAACCCTTATATGCAGTAATATGTTTATACTTCTATATAGTGATGTGGACCCCTTATATACAGTTATGTGTTAACATTTCTATACAGTAATTACAACAGTAGTTTATTTATATTTCGATACAGTGATGTCAACCTCCTTATATACATCAGTGTGTTTATTTTTCTATACAGTGATCCCAAACTCTTATATACAGTAGTGTGTTTATATTTCTATACAGTGATGCCAAACCCCTTATATACAGCAGAGTCTTTATATTTATACAGTGACATCAAACCCTTATATACATTAATATGTTGTCTGATTGTAATCTGATAAACTGGGACGAACCCAGAAGAGGCCAAGCCTTCAGAGCATTGAAAATCGCTCGAATTCCAAAATGTTTGATCTAGAGTAGAGATTCCTCTCGAGTCCACAGGCCCTATGCCTTCCTGGCACCCCAAACAGCTCCCCATCCTGATAGACTTGCGTTCATAGTTACAATCTCCCAGGATGGTCTCAAGAAGGATGACCCCTGGACAGGTGATCTGGACAGAACCACCAAGAGAGCGATTCTCTCGACCGGTTGTCCATAGAAATCTGTTGGGACAGATCCAAGTGATCACTGTTCCACTGCCTCAGCATGCACAGCTAAAGAGGTCTGAGATGGAATCTGGCGAATGGGATGACATCTATGCTGGACAACATAAGTCCAATAACCTCCATACACCAGGCCACAGAGGGCCCTAAGGAGGTCTGGATGGCAAGACAATTGGAAGTAATTTTGCAACGTCTCTTGTCTGTAAGAAATATCATCATGGATATGGAATCTATTATCGTACCCAGGAACTCCAGCCTGGTACTGGGAAGCAGAGAACTCTTTCCTAAGTTTATCTTCCATCCATGAGATCAAAGAAGAAGTAGAAGAGCTCTTGAATGGTCCTCTGCCAGCCGACAGGATGGAGCCTAAACCAGAATGTCGTCCAAGTATGGCGCCACTGCAATACCTCTGGATCTCGCCACCGCGAGCAAAGCTCCCAGAACCTTCGTAAAGACTCTTGTGGCAGTAGCTAGCTCAAAGGGAAGAGCAACAAACTGGAAGTGCTGGTCCAGAAATGTGAATCTTATGAACTTAAAGTGAGCCTTGTGTATTGGCATCCTTCAAGTCTATTGTATTCATGAACTGTCCCCTCTTGAACTAAGGGCAGAATGGACCTTATCGTCTGCATCTTGACCAATGGGACAGACAGGAACTTGTTTAAGCACTTTAGGTCCAGAATCGGGTGAAACATACCCTCCTTCTTTGGGACCACAAAAAGGTTTAAGTAGTACCCCAGACCTCTCTCTGCTAGAGGTACCAGCACAATTACTTCCAGGGGGGAGAGATCCCTCACACACCTTAGAAAAGCTTCTTGTTTTTCTGGTCTTGAAGACAGGTTTGATAAGAGGAATCTGCCCCTGGGTGGATGAGATTTGAAACCTATCCTGTAACCCTGTGCAATGACCTCCAGATCCCAAGAGTCTTGTACATCCCCAAGCCAAGCTTCCACAAAAAGAGATAGTCTGCCACCAACACGATCTAGCAACGGATTGGGGGCCAACCCTTCATGCCGATTTTGTTTTGACGGTTTCCATGTTCTCTTGGACTGCTCAGGCTTCGTGGAGGGCTGCTGGCATTGGGATTTATCCGAACGAAAGTGACAAAAATTAGGACCCTGTCCTTTAGGTTTATTCTTCTTATCCTGTGGTAGAAAGGCACCTTTGCCCCCAGTGACAGTGGATATGATTGAGTTCAGGCCTGGACTGAAAATAATCTTCCCCTTAAATGGAAGGGAAAGTAATCTAGATTTTGAAGTCATGTCCGCAGACTAAGACTTCAGCCAGAGTGCCCTACGGGCTAGAACAGAAAAGCCTGATGTCTTGGCATTCAGGTGAATGATCTGCATATTGGCATCACAGATAAAATAATTAGCTGCCCTCAAGGCCTTAATTCTTTCCTGTATCTCATCAAGAGGAGTTTCCACCTCGATCATTTCCAACAGAGAGTCAAACCAATAGGTAGAGACTCCAGCCACTGCAGCAACTGCCGCTGCAGGATTAAAAAAATACCCTGTGTGCTGAAACATACTTCTTAACAGAATTTCTAGCTTCTATTCATGGACTCCTTAAACGCCGAACTATCCTCAAGCGAGATAGTAGTGTGCTTAGCAAGCATAGAGATAGCTCCATCCATCTTAGGGACGAACCCCACAACTCCAATTGAGAGTCTGGAACCAGGAACGATTTCTTAAAGGAAGAAGAAGGGGATAAAGAAGATCCAAGTCTCTCCCATTCATTTTCATTCTTAATAATATTTGTCATCTTTATGGGAGTCCGTGGCACCACCCTGTCCTCATAAACCTTATCAAGTTTAGGAATAGAAGGTTCCTCTGGTAATTTAGGTTCTGGAACCTCTAAAGTAGCCAACACTTCTTTTAACAGAAAGCATAAATGCTCAATCCTAAATCTAAAGTCTGGTTCCTCTGCAGCCGGAGGTTTAGAGGCCGCAGATTCTGACCCAGGAAGAGCATCATCTGAAGTATCAGAGGCGTCCTCATCAGTAAATAATCTTGTATCAGATAAATCCAACAAGTTGGTAGATGACCCCTGGGAAGGATAGCAATATTTGACATTTCGCTTGCGCTTAGCAGGATGAGGTAAAGCACTGAAGGCCGCAGACACTGGCAAAGGAGGATTAGAGAGCAAGAGAAGGGGAGAGAGAGCAAACGAGAGGGGGAGAGATAGAGAGGGGGAGAGAGAGCAAAAGAGAGGAGGGAGAGAGAGCAAAAGAGAGGAGAGGGAGAGAGCAAAATAGAGGGGGAGAGAGAGCATAAAAGAGAAGGGGAGAGAGAGCACAAAAGAGAGGGGGGAGAGATAGAGATAGGTAGAGAGATATAGAGACAGAGAGAGCAAAAGAGAAGGGGAGAGAGAACAGAAGAGAGGGGGGAGAGAGAGCAAAAGAGAAGGGGGGTAGAGAGAACAAAAGAGAGGGGGAGAGAGAAAGCAAGGGGTGTAACCACTGTACTGCTAAAAATGGCCAGTGTACACAGGCTTTAGGACTAGTATGTAATAATAGATGTATACTTCTATATAGTGATACCAACCCTCTCATATGCAGTAATAGATTTATACTTCTATACTCTGATACCAACCCTCTCATATGCAGTAATAGATTTATACTTCTATACAGTGATACCAACTCTCTCATATGCAGTAATCAATGTATCCTTCTATACAGTGATTCTAACCATGTTATATGTAATAATAGATTTATACTTCTATACAGTGATACTAACCATGTTATATGTAATAATAGATTTATACTTCTATACAGTGATATAAACCATCTCATCTATACTATAATCGTGTTTGTAACACGTCCGCTGGTGTCGCCAGTTGTGCACGCATCCTCAAAAGAATGTTGGCTGCACTCGACAGCCAAAAGAATGTTGTCTGCAAGCGCAGCCAAAAGAATGCACCTGGATGCAGCGAAGCTGCATCCTGGTTGATTCCGAAAATGGCCGGGTGGTGAAAGAATCCACCAATACTTTCACCAACCTGCCATTTTCGGAATCCACCTGGATGGAGCATAGGCAAACCCGAAGCCTTAAAAAAAAAAACAAGCCATAGATAAAAAACACGTAACCACCCGCAAAAAACAAAACAACAACCGAACCTCCCGCACAAAGTTTTAACAAACGCCGAAACAACACACCCCCACATTGCAAAATAATAAAGTAATTAACCCCTAATCCCCAAATAACATAATTAAAATATTAACCCCTTAACTACTAACCCTCCACATCGCAATAAACCTAATTAACCTATTAACCCCTAAACCGACAAACCCCCACATAACAACAAACCTAATTAACCTATTAAACCCTAAACCGACAAACCCCCACGTCACAATAAACCTAATTAACCTATTAACTCCTAAACCGCCAACCCCCTACAACCTAACACTCCCTAAATTAACCTCAATACTAAGTTAAACCAAAAATTAAATTACAAAAAAAATCTAAAAGTACAAAAAATAAAAAAACTCTAAAATTACAGAAAAAAATTAACTAAATTATCAGAAATTAATTAAAAAAATAAGGCTAATCCCTATGCAAGGGCATTGTAGGGCAATCAGCTTTTTTCTAGCCCATTAAATCCCTAATCTTAAAAAGAAAAAAAAGAAAAATATAATCCTAACACTAAGCCCCAAATAGCTACTCACCGTTCCTGAACTCCGGCAGTTAAGGTCTTCTTCCAGGCGGCTCCATCATCTATCTTTATCCGGAGCGAGGTGGCGCGGAGCGGATGTGCGAAGCTAGCTTCCCCGATGCATGGATCCTTAGCGGCGGTCCTCAACGGCAGCAGTCCTCAACGGCGGTCCTCGGTGGCATGGAGGCTCCTCTTTATGTGATCGTCCATCGCACACTGAAGATTGAATGCAAGGTACACCATATTTATTGGGTACCTTCCATTCCTATTGGCTGAAATTTGGAAATCAGCAAATAGGATGAAAGCTACTGAAATCTTATTGGCTGATTTGAACAGCCAATAGGATTTCAGTAGCTCTAATCCTATTGGATAATTTTACAATTTCAGACAATAGGAATGCAAGGTACCCCAAATTGATTGCGGTACCTTGCATTCAATCTTCAGTGTACGATGGACATTGGATGAAGAGTAGCCTCCATGCCGCCGAGGACCGCTGCTGCCAAGGACCGCCGCTGAGGATCCATGCATCGGGGAAGACAGCTCTGCACCTCCCCTCCACGCTGCCTTCGTTTCGGATGAAGATAGAAGATGATGGAGCTGCCTGGAAGAAGATCTTCTCCGCCGGACTTCAGGAACGGTGAGCACCTATTTGGGTCTTCATCTTAGGCTTTATTTTTTGGGGTGGCTTTTTTAAAAAAAATTTAGGGTTTTTTGGGCTGGAAAAGAGCTGATTGCCCTTTTAAGGGCAGTAAAAGAACTGAATGCCCTTTTAAGGGCAATGCCCATACAAATGCCCTTTTTGGGGCAATGGGTAGTTTAGGTTTTTTAAAAGTGTTAGGTTTTTTATTTTGGGGGGGTTTGGTGGGTGGGGGATTTTACTGTTAGGGGTAATTGGTAATTTGTTTTGGTAAAAGAGCTGTAACTTAGGGCAATACCCTACAAAAGCCATTTTAACCTTTTAAGGGCTATTGGTAGTTTAGTATTAGATTAGGGGGTGTTTTTATTTTGGGGGGATTTTTTATAGGGGCAAAATTTTTATTTTGGATAGCTTTGTTTATTTTTTTCTGTAATATTACAGTTTTTATTTTGTGTAATTTTAGCTTTGGGGTTTGTTTCTGGGCAGGCTTATCGCCTAGTATTCAATAAAGGATTTTTCTTTTTCTATCTCTGGTTCTGAATTTCAAAAGGCAAACATTCTTTCCAGTGTAGTATTCTATTTCTTATGCAAAGTTTCAGATGCATTATGCTTAGAAATAAGTTAGAATTAAAAAAACTAAATTATCCTTCCAGCCTTATCTGGTTTATTTATCTACCCCGGCACCACAAATAAAATTGCAGGTATTTCAAATTTATAAATTTATTGTAACATTAAACTGTTCAGAGATATGTATTTTATTATTAGTTTCTGAAATAAAATTATTATTGCAATTGAATTGAACAAGTTTTACGTTCATGGTTTAGACATTGTCAGAAACACAATAAGATCTTTTTTTATTTTAATTTTTTACTTTGGGTTGAATGGTGTTGATTATTACAGCAGTTGGTATTATCTATACTATATAGGTTGGATGCAGTTGAAATATATATATTAATGTGTTGCAGTTCATTGCAATGAAATTATAATAAATATTTTATGCATTACTGACGCTCACTTTCACCGGTAATGGGGTTAAACACATATGTAAAGTCTAACCTGGAGCTATATTCTGTACATTGCAGTTTACAAGTAGGAAACAGTAATAAATTAGAAACATTGAGGCCTATTTATCAAAGGTCTGTGCGGATCAGGTGCGGATCAGGTTCAACAGACATCGCCGCCCCCTGCAGACTCGAGGCCGCCAGCAGGGGGGTGTCAATCAACCGGATCGTACTCGATTGGGTTGAATTGTGGCAATCTCTGTCCGCCTGCTCAGAGCAGGCGGACAGGTTATGGAGCAGCGCTCTTTACACTGTTGCTTCACAACTGCTGTTTCTGGCGAGCCTGCAGGCTCGCCAGAAACACGGGCCCTCAAGCACCATTCGGAACTTGATAAATTGGCCTCTATGTGTGGCTCACTTACCGTGTTCTGCTCAGGAATTAAAATGCTTTTGATCACAGGCCCAGATTACAAGTGGAGCACTATCAATATTACAGCCCAACACTAAGAATAGCGCACAATATGATATTACAAGTATGTATTATATATGTGACTCGTCTGAATATGAAGCTAAACAAAAGGCATCACAACCTGTTTAAGTGCCATGTAAATGATTTAGTAATCACACTGTTCTGTGTTTATTCTGCAATTTTATTTTTTCATGATTTTTTACAATTGGTTTTGATTTTTTATTCTGAATTGGACTCAGAAGTTTAATATTTGTTACTTTTTACTCACAAGGGGGTTGGAACGCATGGACTTCTTGGGGAGACTGTAACCGAGATTGTGGAGGTGGACTACAGACTCGGACAAGAACCTGTCAGTCGATGCCCGAAGAAGGCCATATTTGTGAAGGAGTCCTGGAAGAAGGTCGACTTTGCAACAGAAAGGCATGCAGCGGTAAGGATTGTAGTGGTAAACTATTGTAATATATTGATGTGATCTATACCAACTACCTAGAATGAGTTCCATGAACATACAGACAGTCACATACATGCACACACACAAACGCATGCGCACACACTCTCATACATGCACACACACTCTCATACATGCACATAAACACACACACACACACAATCACATGCACACACACTCTCACGCATGCACACACACAAACGCATGCACACACACTCTCATACATGCACATAAACACACACACACTTACACACAATCACATGCACACACACTCTCACACATGCACACACACAAACGCATGCACACACACTCTCATACATGCACATAAACACACACACACTCACACAAAATCACATGCACACACACAATCACATGCACACACACACACACACACACACAAATGCATGCACACACTCTCATACATGCACACAAATGCATGCACACACACTCTCATACATGCACACACACAAATGCATGCACACACACTCTCATACATGCACACACACAAACGCATGCACACACACTCTCATACACGCACATAAACACACACAGACACTCACACACCATCACATGCACACACACTCTCACACATGCACACACACTCTCACACATGCACACACACAAACAAACGCATGCACACACACTCTCATACATGCACACACACAAACACATGCACACACACTCTCATACATGCACATAAACACACACACACTCACACACCATCACATGCACACGCACTCTCATACATGCACACACACTCACACACAATTACATGCACGAGCTTGCAAACACATGCACACACACACACAATCACATGTACACACACTCTTACACACACACACAATCACTTGTACACACACTCACACACAAAATAGCATACAAAAGCGTGCAAGCCCATGCACACACACTCTCTCACACACAATAACATGCACAAGCTTGCAAACACACACAGAAACACATTCACACTTACTCTCACACACATAATCACATGTACACACACAATAACATGTACACTTAATCTCACACACATAATCACATGTACACACACTCTCACACACACAATCACATGTACACTTACTTTCACACACACACAATCACATGAACACTTACTCTCACAAACACAATCACATATACACACACTCTCACACACAATCACATGTATACTTACTCTCACACACACAATCACAGGTACACATTTTCTCACACACATAATCACATATACACACTCTCACACACACAATCACATGTACACTTACTCTCACACACATAATCACATATACACAAACTCTCACACACACAATCACATATACACACACTCTCACACACACAATCACAAACACACTTACTCTCACACACACAATAACATGTACACACACTCTCACACACACAATAGCATGTGCACTTACTTTCATACACATAATCACATATACACAAACTCTCACACACATAATCACATGTACACTTACTTTCACACTCACAATAACATGTACACACACTCTCACGCACACAATAACATGTACACTTACTCTCACACACACAATAACATGTACATACACTTTTTCACACATAATCAAATGTACACTTACTCTCACACTCACAATAACATGTACACACACTCTCACACACATAATCACATGTACACTTACTCTCACAAACACAATAACATGTACATACACTTTTTCACACATAATCAAATGTACACTTACTCTCACAAACACAATAACATGTACACACACTCTCACACACATAATCACATGTACAATTACTCTCACAAACACAATAACATGTACACTTACTCTCACACACATAATCACATGTACACTTACTCTCACACACACAATAACATGTAAAGTAAGTTTTAATTCTGTTTTTTCATCAATGAAACTAATATTATTTTTAAATTTCACATCGAATGGCAAAATATAAAGGTGTTGCATTTCCATAACTTTAAGTCAGATATGCAGAACATACCTTTCACACTTTTAGTGTCCCTTTAAGGTAGTGAGATTACATTTAAAGTGTATTGACAGAAGGAGTATACAAATTTTGTTACCAACCGGAGGATAATATCCCTTCAAGATCATAAGATTACACTTGAAGTATATTAATAAAGGAGTTTGCAAATAAAATACCAACCAATGGATTTAAGTACGTATCCCTTTATCTATTGATAGTAAATACAGACAGTTAGTAACAGGCTAATATTGAAAAGTTATATTTTAGTTGCACCAACACACCGACTATGGTTTGAATCCACATTTTGAGTTGAATAAGACACCCTTGAACCTTGAGTGCTACTCATGTATCCTTAATGGTGGATGTTTTCCATCTTAACTGGGTTTTTACCCGTTAAACCCATTTGTGGGCATTAAAGTGATGGTAAATCCAAGCGTTTTTTTTTTAAAACACTAGAATTTACTAGTGCAACAAATAAAGGGGACTTTCAGTCATGAAGTACACAATACTTCATGCTGAAAGACTCTTTATTTGTCTACAGCATTCGCCACACTGAGCTCCTCAGACCGCCCATGGCAGAACGCTATTTTTTCCATTTAGGAGATCTTAGCCAATAGCGTGATAGCTATACGGCATAATGCCAGCTGGGCCGCATGGCTATTGGCTAAGAGGTGAAAATGTCACTCATTGAAAAAAAAAAGTGTTCTACTGCGGACGGCCTGAGGCACTCAGCGCGGTATATGCTACAGTCAAATAAAGGAACTTTCAGCATGAAGTATTTTATTCCCCTTTATTTGTTGCACTGGTAAATCCTAGTGTTTCACAAACTCAGCTGTGGTTACAATTTTAATATTCTATGGCAAGCCATTGTATCTTGATTACTCTTTGTACATGCAATTTTTAAAGTTTACATAACTTTCAATAACAGCTAATTCATAGTTAAATACAAGGGGCTCCATTTATAAAGCTGCAAATGTAGTATCAGAGCCCTTGCTTATGCATCTCAACCTGTCTGCAACCTTAGCGGTTGTGGATATAGAACATCCTGGACGTATTCCTCTAAGATGATTGGCAAGCCTTGCTCTCTTGCACAAGAGCTAGAGGAGGGGATGCACAAGAAAATTCTTGTGTGATGATAAATTCTAGCAGGGGATGCTGCATCAGAGGCTGTATCACAGGTGGACAGGTTACCTAACTGGAAATTTTGTTTGAACTTTCAGAAATGGTTGGCTAAGTATGTAACAAATATGCCATACAGTGTGTATCATTCATAAAATAAAAAGTTTCTTTGAAAAGTATAAAATCTGAATATAAAAAACAAATGCTTCTTTTTCAGTTAGAATTTCAGAGCAGATCTATTTCATTTTAACTTTATCTGAACATTTTGTGATTCTATTTCTAATAGACTTGCAGAGTGCCAGTGAGAGAAAAAAAAAAAAAAAGATTATTAAATCAAATTTCCTTAGGCAGATGTGAGTCTTGACTCGCCTCATTCTTTAATTTAAAAGTGCTTTATATATTAAGAAGTAAAACCATTTTAGCTAATGCAAGACTGATTTTGATTATCATTATTTCCCATTTTCTAAATTTACAGTGATATATTTTAGATTAGATTGTCAGGCTAAGCTCAGGGTTTTAAACCTTAAGTTTATAAAGATCAGAGTGTTTTGTAAAGGATTAATACATGGCTGGAGCGCTAAGCTAGACATTCTTATGGGAACGGAATTAGCCAATATGAGATGAAATTAATTGATGCATTTTTTTACCTCTTCCAGCAGCTGAAATGATTTGTTAATTAGTGTGACCATTCGTGAGTGCCTTAAGACTTGAAAGGTATAAATTAGCATACAGAAAACTATAAAACTTATACCCCATAAAACCCTATTAATGAGATGGTTCGGGTAAGTTTGGAAGGTACTAAATTAATAGTGTTTGTGCCTTTACCTTTGAAAGTTATTAAAGCAAAAAAAAAGTTCAGAAAAGTTGTTGCAAGGGCAGGTAAAGTGGAAAAATCAATTATTTTCAAAGAAAATGAAATTATGCTTAACCACAAGGTCAGGTGGCATTGTCAGCTGATGGTGTCAAAAAGAAATAGGGCAGGGAGTAAAAAGATCAGGCTTTGATTAAAAGTGTATTTCTTGGAGTGTATATTAAACTCAAACAATTTTAAAGATTGCTATTGAAATATGTTAAAAGTATTTTTGACATGTCAGAGGTTGAATAAAGCTGTTTCATTTTGAATTTTAAACCGACTGGAAGAGTATGTTTGTGCAAAACTCATCCAGATGTCTCACTGGCTGATAGAAATGGTCACATTAAAACAAAGCACACACATAAAAAGGTGTATTTTCTTTTTTTTTAATTGAATTTTTATTCGGTTTTAGAATGAAAGGTAACACTTGGGGACACGCAGGACCCCTCTTCAAACATACACAAACAAAAGGATCAGACACGCAGGTCCGGTTGCAATAGCTGTTCAAACATTGATATATCATAAGTAAATTGCAGGGATTTGTGGTGAAAATAATTCACCAAGATGGAACCCTAGTGTGGGCTCTAGAAATAAGGGGGGGGTGATACTTATAGATTAGATTTAATTCCAGAGACAATTAAGATGCACATTGTATCTAGTACATACTTTACCCAGCACTCATTGTGCCTAACACCCACTGCACCTAGCCCTCATTACACCTAGCACATGCCGTACCCAGCACACATTTGCTGTACTTCACTCATTGTATTTAGCATAAACCATACCCAGCGCGCACAGTTCCCAGCACACAGTATACCTAGCACATACTTTACTTAGCACACATTGTACCTAGCACACATTGTACCCAGCATACCCTGTACCTAGGACACATTGTACCTAGCACACATTGTACCCAGCACGCATATTACCTAGAACCTACTGTACCTAGCTCACACTGTACCTGGCACACGCCGTACCCGGCACCCACCTTGCCTAGCACACGCAGTGCCTAGCACACAGTAAACCTAGCACTCATTGTAGCCAGCACTCATTGTACCTAGCACGCATTGTACCTAGCACACACTGTACTTAGCACACATTGTACCCAGCACACATTGTACCCAGCACACATTGTACCCAGCACACATTGTACCCAGCACACATTGTACCTAGCACACATTGTACCTAGCACACATTGTACCTAGCACTCATTGTACCTAGCACGCATTGTACCTAGCACACACTGTACTTAGCACACATTGTACCCAGCACACATTGTACCCAGCACACATTGTACCCAGCACACATTGTACCTAGCACACATTGTACCTAGCACACATTGTACCTAGCACACATTGTACCTAGCACGCATTGTACCTAGCACACACTGTACTTAGCACACATTGTACCCAGCACACATTGTACCCAGCACACATTGTACCCAGCACACATTGTACCTAGCACAAATTGTACCTAGCACACATTGTACCTAGCACACATTGTACCTAGCATGCATTGTACCTAGCACACACTGTACTTAGCACACATTGTACCCAGCACACATTGTACCCAGCACACATTGTACCCAGCACACATTGTACCCAGCACACATTGTACCCAGCACACATTGTACCCAGCACACATTGTACCTAGCACACATTGTACCTAGCACACATTGTACCCAGCACACATTGTACCCAGCACACATTGTACCTAGCACACATTGTACCTAGCACGCATTGTACCTAGCACACATTGTACCTAGCACACATTGTACCTAGCACACATTGTACCTAGCACGCATTGTACCTAGCACACACTGTACTTAGCACACATTGTACCCAGCACACATTGTACCCAGCACACATTGTACCCAGCACACATTGTACCTAGCACAAATTGTACCTAGCACACATTGTACCTAGCACACATTGTACCTAGCATGCATTGTACCTAGCACACACTGTACTTAGCACACATTGTACCCAGCACACACTGTACTTAGCACACATTGTACCCAGCACACATTGTACCCAGCACACATTGTACCCAGCACACATTGTACCCAGCACACATTGTACCTAGCACACATTGTACCTAGCACACATTGTACCCAGCACACATTGTACCCAGCACACATTGTACCTAGCACACATTGTACCTAGCACACATTGTACCTAGCACACACTGTACTTAGCACACATTGTACCCAGCACACATTGTACCCAGCACACATTGTACCCAGCACACATTGTACCCAGCACACATTGTACCTAGCACACATTGTACCTAGCACACATTGTACCTAGCACACATTGTACCTAGCATGCAATACCTAGTACCCGCTGTACCTAGCTCACACTGTACCCAGCACACATTGTACCCAGCACACATTGTACCCAGCACACATTGTACCTAGCACGCAATACCTAGTACCCGCTGTACCTAGCTCACACTGTACCCAGCACACATTGTACCCAGCACACATTGTACCCAGCACACATTGTACCTAGCACACATTGTACCTAGCACACATTGTACCTAGCACACACTGTACTTAGCACACATTGTACCCAGCACACATTGTACCCAGCACACATTGTACCCAGCACACATTGTACCCAGCACACATTGTACCTAGCACACATTGTACCTAGCACACATTGTACCTAGCACACATTGTACCCAGCACACATTGTACCTAGCACACACTGTACCTAGCACACATTGTACCTAGCACACATTGTACCTAGCACACACTGTACTTAGCACACATTGTACCTAGCACACATTGTACCTAGCACACACTGTACTTAGCACACATTGTACCCAGCACACATTGTACCCAGCACACATTGTACCCAGCACACATTGTACCCAGCACACATTGTACCTAGCACACATTGTACCTAGCACACATTGTACCCAGCACACATTGTACCCAGCACACATTGTACCCAGCACACATTGTACCTAGAACACATTGTACCTAGCACACATTGTACCTAGCACACACTGTACTTAGCACACATTGTACCCAGCACACATTGTACCCAGCACACATTGTACCCAGCACACATTGTACCCAGCACACATTGTACCTAGCACACATTGTACCTAGCACACATTGTACCTAGCACACACTGTACTTAGCACACATTGTACCTAGCACACATTGTACCCAGCACACATTGTACCTAGCACACATTGTACCTAGCATGCAATACCTAGTACCCGCTGTACCTAGCTCACACTGTACCTAGCACACGCCGTACCCGGCACCCCCCTTGCCTGGCACAAGGTGTATTTTTTTAGTATTAAAACACCTGATAAAATATTCACACAGCTAAAATCTCTTCTTTGAAATGAAAAAAAACAACAACAAATAAATAAAAAAATCAATATCTCTTTATCCTCTTGAGGGGTTCAGATAATTCTCATTATGTACTATGGATAGCATATGCTCATTACTTCAATGCAATTTAATTTTTTATTCATTTTTTTAAGCAAGTTCTAGGGTAAAATAAACAAAACCTGTCACAGGAATTTGCAGAGTGACCCATAAAGAACCCAGAATATTTTTGAGGACCTCTATAACATGTAAAAATGAAATAAGATAAATAAAACTGAAAAGCTAATGCTTAAAGTGATGGTAAACTGTGTCTTATAAATTAATCCTAACATAAATGTTGTGCCCCAATAATACTTACTATGCTTTTATAACTAACTAGTTGGTAAGCCTGCCTAGAGGGCAGTCTATGTGTTAATAAAAAAATAGAACTACAGAAAAAAATAAACAAATTATCAAAATTAAAAAAATTAAAGCTAATCCCTATAAAAATAAAAAGGCCCCCCGAAATAACCCCCCATCTAATGCTAAACTACCAATATCCCTTAAAAGAGCTTTTTTGTAGGGCATTGCCCTAAGTTAAACAGCTCTTTTGCAGTTACAAAAAAGTCTAAGTCCCCCCTAACAGTAAAACCCACCACCCACCAAACCCCCCCAAAAAAAAAAACCTAACACTAAAAAACCTATCTAAAAAAAAAACCCAGAAAAAACCCTGTCTAAACCCCCCAAAAAACAAAAACTAATCACTATGAAAATAAAAAAGCCCCCCCCCCCAAAATAAAGGCCCTAAGTTTAACAGCTCTTTTAAGAATTAAACATACTATGACCCCCTAACAGTAAAACCTCCCACCCACCAAACCCCCCCAAAAAAAAACTAACACTAAAAATCTAAACTATCCATTGCCCTGAAAAGGGCATTTGTTTGGGCATTGCCCTTAAAAGGACAGTCAGCTCTTTTGCTGCCTATCCCTATCTAAAAAAAAAAATAAAAAAAGAATAATACTAAAGCCCCAAATAGATACTCACGGGTCCTGATGTCCGGCGGAGAAGGTCCTCTTCCAAGCAGTGAAGTCTTCTTCCCAGCGGCCGGCATCTTCTTCCAAGCAGGGACCTCTTCTTTCTTCATCCAGGACAGCGGAACTGAAGACCGGTGATGGCGGAACTAAAGACCGGCGACCGCAGAGTCATGGATCGTGGAGGATCCTCTTCTTTCGATCGCCGCCGTACACTGAATAGGAAATTCAAGGTATGCGAATAAAGATGGTGTCCCTTGAATTCCTATTGGCTGATTTGATTCTTCAAATTCAAATCAGTCAATAGGATTTCAGTAGCTCTCATCCTATTGGCTGATTTAAGGTGTTTTTATTTTGAGGGGGGATTTTTTTTTCATGGGGTTAAGTTTTAATTTTTTAAATTTTGGTAATTTGTTTTTTTATTTTCTGTAATGTTAGCCTTTTTTTTTTGTAATCGTAGCTTTTTTTATTTTTTGTAACTTTAGTATTTTTTAGTTTAGGTAATTTGGGTTAATTTAGAGGGTGTTAAGTTAGGGGACTTACGGCTAGATTTGGAGTTTTGTCGGTAACGACCCGAAAAACTAACGCCGGCTTTTTTCTGGCCGCACCATAAAAATAACTCTGGTATTGAGAGTCCACAGAATGGCTGCGTTAGGCTCCAAAAAAGGAGCGTAGAGCATTTTTAACGCAGCTTCAACTCTCGATACCAGAGTTGCTTATGCAAGCGGCCAGCCTTAAAAACGTGCTCCTGCACGATTCCCCCATAGGAAACAATGGAGCTGTTTGAGCTGAAAAAAACCCAAACACCTGCAAAAAAGCCGCGTTCAGCTCCTAACGCAGCCCCATTGTTTGCTATGCGGTAACCCTTCCTACGTCTGCACTTAACACTCTAACATGTACCCCGAGTCTAAACACCCCTAACCTTACACTTATTAACCCCTAATCTGCCGCCCCCGCTATCGCTGACCCCTGCATATTATTATTAACCCCTAATCTGCCGCTCCGTAAACCGCCGCTACTTACATTATCCCTATGTACCCCTAATCTGCTTCCCTAACATCGCCGACCCCTATATTATATTTATTAACCCCTAATCTGCCCCCCACAACGTCGCCCCCACCTGCCTACACTTATTAACCCCTAATCTGCCGAGCGGACCTGAGCGCTACTATAATAAAGTTATTAACCCCTAATCCGCCTCACTAACCCTATAATAAATAGTATTAACCCCTAATCTGCCCTCCCTAACATCGCCGACACCTACCTTCCATTATTAACCCCTAATCTGCCGACTGGAGCTCACCGCTATTCTAATAAATGTATTAACCCCTAAAGCTAAGTCTAACCCTAACACTAACACCCCCCTAAGTTAAATATAATTTACATCTAACGAAATTAATTAACTCTTATTAAATAAATTATTCCTATTTAAAGATAAATACTTACCTGTAAAATAAATCCTAATATAGCTACAATATAAATTATAATTATATTATAGCTATTTTAGGATTTATATTTATTTTACAGGTAACTTTGTATTTATTTTAACCAGGTACAATAGCTATTAAATAGTTAAGAACTATTTAATAGCTAAAATAGTTAAAATAATTACAAATTTACCTGTAAAATAAATCCTAACCTAAGTTACAATTAAACCTAACACTACACTATCAATAAATTAATTAAATACAATTCCTACAAATAAATACAATTAAATAAACTAGCTAAAGTACATAAAATAAAAAAGAACTAAGTTAAAAAAAATAAAAAAATATTTACAAACATAAGAAAAATATTACAACAATTTTAAACTAATTACACCTACTCTAAGCCCCCTAATAAAATAACAAAGCCCCCCAAAATAAAAAAATGCCCTACCCTATTCTAAATTACAAAAGTTCAAAGCTCTTTTACCTTACCAGCCCTGAACAGGGCCCTTTGCGGGGCATGCCCCAAAGAATTCAGCTCTTTTGCCTGTAAAAAAAACGTACAATACCCCCCCCCAACATTACAACCCACCACCCACATACCCCTAATCTAACCCAAACCCCCCTTAAATAAACCTAACACTAAGCCCCTGAAGATCTTCCTACCTTATCTTCACCCTGCCAGGTTCACCGATCCGTCCTGAAGAGCTCCTCCGATGTCCTGATCCAAGCCCAAGCGGGGGGCTGAAGAGGTCCATGATCCGGCTGAAGTCTTCATCCAAGCGGGAGCTGAAGAGGTCCATGATCCGGCTGAAGTCTTCATCCAAGCGGGAGCTGAAGAGGTCCATGATCCGGATGAAGTCTTCTATCAACGGCATCTTCAATCTTCTTTCTTCCGGATCCATCTTGCAGACCTCCGACGCGGAGCATCCTCTTCTCCCGACGCCTACTAGCCGAATGACGGTTCCTTTAAGGGACGTCATCCAAGATGGCGTCTCTCGAATTCCGATTGGCTGATAGGATTCTATCAGCCAATCGGAATTAAGGTAGGAATATTCTGATTGGCTGATGGAATTTATTTTATTTGTATTTATTTGTAGGAATTGTATTTAATTAATTTATTGATAGTGTAGTGTTAGGTTTATTGTAGGTAATTGTAGGTAGTTTATTTAATTAATTTATTGATAGTGTAGTGTTAGGTTTAATTGTAACTTAGGTTAGGATTTATTTTACAGGTAAATTTGTAATTATTTTAACTATTTTAGCTATTAAATAGTTCTTAGCTATTTAATAGCTATTGTACCTGGTTAAAATAAATACAAAGTTACCTGTAAAATAAATATAAATCCTAAAATAGCTATAATATAATTATAATTTATATTGTAGCTATATTAGGATTTATTTTACAGGTAAGTATTTATCTTTAAATAGGAATAATTTATTTAATAAGAGTTAATTAATTTCGTTAGATGTAAATTATATTTAACTTAGGGGGGTGTTAGTGTTAGGGTTAGACTTAGCTTTAGGGGTTAATACATTTATTAGAATAGCGGTGAGCTCCGGTCGGCAGATTAGGGGTTAATAAGTGTAGGCAGGTGGAGGCGACATTGTGGGGGGCAGATTAGGGGTTAATAAATATAATACAGGGGTCGGCGGTGTTAGGGGCAGCAGATTAGGGGTACATAAGGATAACGTAGGTGGCGGCGCTTTGCGGTCGGCAGATTAGGGGTTAATAAGTGTAGGTAGGTGGAGGCGACGTTGTGGGGGGCAGATTAGGGGTTAATAAATATAATACAGGGGTCGGCGGTGTTAGGGGCAGCAGATTAGGGGTACATAAGGATAACGTAGGTGGCGGTCGGCAGATTAGGGGTTAAAAAAAATTATTCGAGTGTCGGCGATGTGGGGGGACCTCGGTTTAGGGGTACATAGGTAGTTTATGGGTGTTAGTGTACTTTTAGTACAGTAGTTAAGAGCTTTATAAACCGGTGTTAGTCCAGAAAGCTCTTAACTACTGACTTTTTTCCTGCGGCTGGAGTTTTGTCGTTAGATGTCTAACGCTCACTTCAGAAACGACTCTAAATACCAGAGTTAGAAAGATCCCATTGAAAAGATAGGATATGCGGTATGGAAAAGTCGCGGATGAAAAGTGAGCGTTAGACCCTATTTTGAGTGACTCCAAATACCGGCGGTAGCCTAAAACCAGCGTTAGGAGCCTCTAACGCTGGTTTTCACAGCTACCGCCAAACTCCAAATCTAGGTCTTAGTAACTTAATTAGTTATTTGCATTGTGGGTTTAAGGGGTTAATAGGTTAATTAGGTGTATATGCGATGTGGGTTTTTTCGGTTTAGGGGTTAATAGGTTAATTATGTTTATTCTGATGTGGGGGTTTTGCAGTTTAGGGGTTAATAGGGTAATTAGGTTTATTCTGATGTGGGGGTTTTGCAGTTTAGAGGTTAATAGGTTAATTATGTTTATTGCGATGTGGGGTTTTGCGGTTTAGGGGTTAATGGGGTAACTAGGTTTATTGCGGGGTTAATTACTTTATTATTTTGCAATGAGTGGCTTTGCGTTGAAGGTGTTAAAACTTTGTGTGGGAGGTTCATTTTTTTTTTTTTTTGTTATACTTCATGCGAGCGGTGGTTTTTTTTGGAATGCTCTGTTTGCCTTCGCTGCATCTTGGTGGATTCCGAAAATGGCAGGGTGATGAAATGCCATTTTTGGAATCCACCTGGATGCAGATTCGCTGCATCTAGGTGAATTATTTTGGCTGCGTGCGCAGCCAACATTTTGTTGGCTGTCTTGCACTGCCAACATTCCATTGAGGATGTGTGCACAATTGTCAACAGCAATGGACATTACAAATGCAATTATAGTATAGATAGTGTGAATGTAAAATATTTTTTTCCTACCCTTTATTTCTCTGTGTGCAGCGATCCTCTGCCGGCCCCCTTCTTATCCTATTTTTGTTGTGTCATTTGACTGTAGAACCCAATGAAAATGTTAGCCGTAGGGCTCGCTTATTTCAATGAGAGGCAGGATTATCAGTATAATACTAATGCGCATAATCTTTTTTTTCGTCTTTCTAGCCGTTCAGCCAATCACATGCATTCTTCACTCCTACATTTGTATTAATACTTAAATAAATGTTTGTAATACTTGTTTATTCTACAGGGTACGATAGCTAGCTTGCAGCGATCTTTCAAATAATATAATTATCAGTTATTTGTAGATCGTCAGCAGATTCATAAGCGCTAAATATTGCAGGTTACTTGCTAGAAAAGGGGGATATTAAATAATATACTGTAGGTATAATGCAATGATGCTTCACTGTATATATAAATATGTTATAGGAAATCAATTTTAAGTTTAATCTCCCTTTAAACCATTTTAGTCGACAGAGCTTAAGGTAAATAAACTATTTGTTTGCTTTTTGTTAATAAAGGGGAAATTGGGTGACTCTTATGACACGCGTTCTATCACTTTGAACTAAGAATTTTTTATTTTTTTTTGCTTTATTTTATAAAACTCCCTGGCATGATTGATATAGAACATATTTATTATTACAATTATGTAAACTTTGCAGGATCAGACTTGGTTTTTCATGCAGACTGTCACAGGGGCTGCCCTGATGGAATTATAGTTAAAAAGGGGCATTCCTGCATGTGGTGTGATCGCTCCTATATAAAGTAATGAAGCTCACTAGAAAAGGACACTTTGCTCCATAGAGTGAAGTTAGCAGTGAGAGGGGGGGGCTCACTTTAAAAATTAAATCCGGCAGCCAATATAAATCACATTACGCTGCTTTCTGCCTATAGCATCTTGTTATCGCTTCTATTTTCATATCCATGTGCTTTTCTATTAGTGTATTATGTATTTTGAGTGTTTTGGAAAGAGCTCTCCTTCTAACTGTCGAGAAAAAAAGTGAGATCTGTAGTGTGGAAATCTTTACAGCATTACGCTGGGATTGAGATGCACTTTCATATACACTCATCCAACGCAATGTTCAGCCCAGTTTTGCAAAAACAACAATTAAGCTTTGTATTTTGTACTTAGAAGTAGAAATGTCTGTGTTTTTTGCACATCCCATGTACTTAGATTACGATTTACACTGTGCATATTTATTATGATTTATTCCTGTGTGATTTACATACAAATTTTACATTTTTGATAAAATACAATTTTTCATGAACAATTTTGTTACATTTTTTGATGCACCTTAAAGGGATACTAACCCCACATTTTTTCTGTCATGATTCAGATAGAGCAGTGTTTTTCAACCAGTGTGCTCAAAATTTTAGAATTTTAGTGTGCCGTGAGAGATCCTCAGGTGTGCAGCGGCAGACTGACAACAGTGCGGGGGTGTCCCTCTTTCAAATTTTGAAATATTGGGAGATATGTGACAGGCTCATCAGGCATCATTTACAACCATGACATTGACATTAATTCACAGACAATCATTATGATTGTGAATGAATGTCAATATGTCATATATAGTTTGTAGGAGGCATGGCATGACAGCACAGCACAGTGTGTATATATATATATATATTTATATATATATATATATATATATATATATATGTATATATATATATCCTTTATTAGGCTACAATGTCTGATTTTCTAAAATTTTGGGATGGTGGTGTGCCGCAGGATTTTTTAATGTAAAAAAAGTGTGCCACAGCAAAACAAAGGTTGCAAATCACGGAGATAGAGCATGCAATTTTAACCAACTTTCTAATTTAATCCTATTATCAATTTTTCTTTGTTCTCATGTTATCTTGATTTGAAAAAGCAGTAATAAAAGGTTAGGATCCAGCCCATTTTTAGTTCAGCACCTGGCTAGCGCTTGCTGATTGGTTTGCTACATTTAGCCACAAATCAGCAAGTGCTACCCAGGTGCTGAACAAAAAATGGTCCGGTTCTAAAGCTTACAGTACTGCTTTTTCAAATCAAGATAGCATGAGAACAAAGAAAAATTTATAATAGGAGTAAATTAGAAAGGCGCTTAAAATCTCATGCTCTATCTGAATCATGAAAGAAAAAAATTAGGTTTAGTGTCCCTTTAACAATACAATTTTTTTACATTACGCATTTACTTGTGTACTTTTTAAATATGTATGTGTCTCCTTCCCACATGAAGATGCAATATACGTCCCTTAGCGAGACACCCTGTTTTCAGGGTAAAAAATTGCTTTATAGAATTCCTTCAGGGAAATAGAATGGCTGGTGAGGATTCAAAAGAGTAGTAAAGTGCATCTTAAGGGCCAGTAATGGGCAGGCAGGAACAGTACAGAATCCCAAGCCACAAGCTACAGAAAATACAGAGAATCCAGGTAAAAAAACAAGTCAAAGGGTCAGAACACGGAGAAGCGATTCAGAACAGCGCACCTAGGGGGAATCCTATACACGGGCAATAATCAAAATGACAAGAGGCAACTTGTAGGAAAATTAGCCAAGCTAACAAGATGAAAGTGTGGTATATATATATATTTTTTTTTATCGAAAAATTATCAGATTCACAGTATATATAGAATAAGTAGGGCATATTCTTCTATGTGAAGAACATTGGAATGTGAAATATTAATAATTCATGTCAGGTTTAGCGCACTTGAGTAAACATGATCGGGTTAGGTTTTTTTCCTGTTTGTACGCACCATCAAAGTCTATGGGAGAATATGTTAACGTGTTTGCAAAATTCAAAGTTCCACTTTGTGCATATGTCAGGTTTTTGATAGTACACTATTTTTATACTTTCCACTCATATTTCGAGCGCAACCTTGAACATAGAATTGTTACCCCCGAAAATCAACTTGCTATTGTTATTTCCATGTTTCATAACCCAAATTATCAAATGCGCAGGATTAAACTAAAGTCAAAATTAAACTTTGATGATTCTGATGGAGCAGTTTTAATAGACTTTCCATTTTACTGCCATTACGAGATTGTGCCCAGTCTTTATTATATATATACAAACACTTTCTGAGACAACAGCTACCTACAGAATATATGCAAGCGTTCAAAGTGGAGATATACATATGAGTCTGTGATTGACTGATGCTGTCACATGATACAGGGGCCAAGCAAATGGAAGTAAATTTTGATATTTGCCAGGTTGAAGTGCTTGTTTATTGACTGAGCCCTTTTGTATGTAGTGATACTAACAGGTAATGGGTACAATTTACTTCTTATGCTCCAAAACCATAGAGATATGTGTGTATGTATTTTAAGTGGATTTGCCATGGTAATTATCAGTATAGTGAGCATGTTTGTTGGTTTATTGATGTTTAATTGGCAGGAGTAATGTTAGTGTGATTGTGTAAACTTTTGGGTACTCAGTGGAAAGTGTTGTCTCGGCTTTATCAACTCCTTTTAGCTAAGGAATTCAATAAGTGGAAAATAGCCTTTTAAAGGGCCATTGAGAAAAGGCATATATATGCAGCCACCAACCAGCAGCTCTCTCCCATCTCCTGAGCCAACTTAGGTATGCTTTTCAACAAAGGATGCTTAGATGATGATATAAGTAAATTGCAAAGTTGTAAAAAAATATATATGCTCTGTCTGAATCATGAAAGAAACATGTTTTGTTTCATATTCCTTTAATTATGTTAAAAATCTGGATTGTGTTAAAAGAAAAAAACAGGACTAGCACTGACCATTTTTTTACAGAACTGATAATGAAATATGTGCTATCAATAAACAATGAAAATGGCAGATTGTTATCACGTGGACATTGAAAAGGACTCCCCTGCATGCGCATAATAAGTAGCAAACAATAGTATGTCATCACCCCCTATGTTGGTAAACTGCACTCATAAAAAAGCCAATTAAATGAGTACAAATTATAGAGTTGAAAACATTTGCTTGCTATAGAAGCTGCGAGCTTGGCAAAACAATACTAAATCTAATATATCAAGCGCAGACTTTGGATTTAGACAAATCGTTTTCTCAGCATCTGTACAAATGCACTCCTAAATATATTCTAGATTGTATGCACATTGTTAACTGTAATTTTCTTTGCTTCTTCCATGAGGCAAGAAGCTAAATTAGATCTTTTTTTTATTATTACAAAGACTTTTCTACCATCTGTTGAACTGTTGGGCTCCAGTGATCAGATGTAGAACCTGAATAAAGAAATTATAAATGATAAGACCAGTTGGAGACCACTTTGAGTTAATGGCATAAGAAGCTGGTGGATTTTTAAGTCAAATCTTGTGAACAATAATAAATATCAAAGCAGATTAGTGTTATAATAATTAATGAAGATTAGATTACTAAGAAGTGCAGTAGATTCATTCAACACATCTAATGTCTGAAATTCTGTTTTAACCAGCTTGATGTATCAAATGGGTTCTGTAGACTGTAAAGATGCATGTTTATTCAGGATTTAAAGGGACACTGTACTCACATGACTTATATGAAAGAGATGCATTTTAAAATAAGCATGAAATTCTTGTTGGCCAAGCAGCATTAGTAGGGAGCTCTTATTGGCCAATCAGCATTAGTAGGGAGCTCTTATTGGCCAATCAGCATTAGTAGGGAGCTCTTATTGTCTAATCAGCATTAGTAGGGAGCTCTTATTGGCCAATCAGCATTCGTAGGGAGCTCTTATTGGCCAAGCAGCATTAATAGGGAGCTCTTATTGGCCAAGCAGCATTAGTAGGGAGCTCATATTGGCCAAGCAGCATTAATAGGGAGCTCTTATTGGCCAAGCAGCATTAGTAAGGAGCTCATATTGGCCAAGCAGCATTAATAGGGAGCTCTTATTGGCCAAGCAGCATTAGTAGAGAGCTCTTATTGGCCAATCAGCATTAAAGGGACAATAAAGTAAAAATTAAACTTTCTTGATTCATATAGAACATGCAATTTTAAACAACTTTCCACTTTACTTCTGTTTTCACATTTGCTTGGTTCTCTTTGTATCTTTCATTTAAGAGTAAAACTAGGTAGGCTCATAAGAGCTCAGGAGCGTGCATGTGTGTTTAATACTCTATGTCAGCAGTGTTATGCAACATTATTTATAGCTTTGTTATACAACGTTGCAAAACATTCAGATCAGACACTGAATTTCAGACACTATAAAGAATTTTCCTTGATTTCCAGACAAAAATATTGGTGAGATGTCTTTTTTGTGGAGCCAAAAATCATATTAAATTCAGTTCACCATCTATATGAAAACTGTCCAGTTGTCCATACATTATGCAATTTTAAAGGGACATGATACCCAAATGTTGAAGCACATGAAAGTGATGCATCATAGCTGTAAAAATCTGACTTGAAAATATCACCTGAACATCTCCATGTAAAAAAAAGAAAGATATTTACCTCAGATTCCCTAAGTATTCACACCCCATTGTAAAGAGACGGTAAACAGCCAGTAAGGATGCTTGTCCTAGGACTTGCTAGGGAGTGTGCATTTGTCATGTGCAGGCACAGTCATGTTATTTTCCTAATCAGTTTAAAGAAGTTCTATTAAACCTCATGAGATTTCAGTGAAATCTCATGAGATCACAGCAAAGGCAAAGCATTACCTCAGCACTGCTGATGCTGATTGGCTATTGATTGTTTGTTTTTCAACTTGCAGCTGGACAGCAGCTAAAGTATAACTGTATACACAACACTTACTGTGGTGAGCTAAAGAAATTTTGAAGTAAAATATCTTCTCTTTTTACATAGAGATGCTCAGGTGATATTTTCTTTCTACAGTTATGCTGTATTACTTTCAAGTGATTTAGCATATGAGTATTCTGTCCCTTTAAGATACTTTTTAGTTTACTTTTATAATCAAATTTGCTATGTTAACTTTGTTAAAAAAAAACATAATGAGGAAGACTCAGGAGCAGCAATGTCCTTCTGGGAGCTAGCTGGCAATAGGTGGCTACATACATATGCCTCTTTGGCTCACTGGATGTGTTCAGTTAGCTACCATTACTGCTGCTTTGGAGATGGCTGTAACTATGTGTTTAACCTGTTTGTGTTAAACACACAATCATATGCAAGCAAATAGTGCTATTATGACATGGTCTGACACTTTACAGAGCCCTTACCTTTGTTCTTTTATACGTCTTTAGTTCCACTACTAGTTCATTAATAATATTAGAAGAGGACACTCAGCCATTTTCTAAATCAAGTTTAGAGTCAAATACACCGCAGAAAAAAAATTAGAAACTCCCTTCATGCAAAACTTAGCTGAAAGTGATTTCTAGTACAGTTACCAGAACAAGTTCAATCAAGCAGTTTTTGTTCTCTTTTTCTATTAGGATTTATTTTCTAGCTGATACTTTAATATCTTTTTTGATCTGTGCAATTTATTAAAGGAACATTTTACTAAAGTATATCATACATAGATAAGAGTGGTGTTTAATTCTGTTTAAAATATATTTATTAGAAAAATAGTTTAGTAAAAGCTGCTTACAATTAAAGAGATACTAAAATCACATTTCTTTATTTCATGATTCAGATAGAGCATGCAATTTTAAGCAACTTTCTAATTTACTCCTATTATCAATTTTTTCTTCGTTCTCTTACTATCTTTTTTTGAAAAAGTAGGCATCTACGCTAAGGAGCTGTCCCATTTTTTGGTTCAGAACTCTGGATAGCACTTGCTGATTGGTGGGTACAATTAGCCACCAATCAGGAAGCGCTACCCAAGTGCTTAACCTAAAATGGGCTGGCTCCTAAGCTTACATTCTTGTTTTTTAAATAAAGATACAGAGAGAACAAAGACAAATTGATAATAGGAGTAAATAAGAAAGTTGCTTAAAATTGCATGCTCTATCTGAATCATGAAAGAAAAAAAATGTGGGTTTAGTGTCCCTTTAAACTGAACATGATACACCAGAGTTGTTCTTCCTACAAATGTGCACTGGCTGATAAAAGCCCACAGTACAAGCGTTATAGCAAATGTTTGTATACTCATTACAATAATATAAATAAAAATAGACAAATAACCAATTTGTCCTATTTTCATTAACAGAAAGGGAAACAAATCTGATGTCTCTTTGGAGTTAAAAAATGGGGGTGTTTTTATTTTTTATAAAACTACTGTAGATTGTAAATAAATAAATGCTGCTAAAGACACACTAGCAGGTCTGTGCTGGTTATGTATGCTCTACTAAACAGTGACAGAAAGGGTGAGGTATGAAGTATATGCTTCATAAAGACATTGTTGATTAGTCTCTGTGTTAAAGGGACAGTCAACACCAGATTTGTTGTTGTTTAAAAAGACAGATAATCCCTTTATTACCAATTCCCCAGTTTTGCATAACCAATACCGTTATACTAATACGTTTTACCTCTGTAATTACCTTGTATCTAAACCTCTGCAGACTGCCCCCTTATTTCAGTTCATTTGACAAACTTGCATTTTAGCCAATCAGAGCTAATTTCTCAGTAAATTCACATGCGTGAGCTCAATGTTATCTAAGTGAAACACATGAACTAGTGCCCTCTAGTGGTGAAAAACTGTCAAAATGCTTTCAGATTAGAGGCGGCCTTCAAGGTCTAAGAAACTAGCATATGAACCTCCTAGGTTTAGCTTTCAACTAAGGATACCAATAGAACAAAGCAAAATTGGTGATAAAAGTAAATTAGAAAGTTGTTTAAAATTGCATGCCCTATTTGAATCATAAAAGTTTTTTTTGGACTTGTCTGTCCCTTTAAATTAACATGAAAGGGCGGAGCCTGGTGCTCAATGTGAATGGAGGTTTAGTCCTTAAGCTCCGCTGCACACTGCTCTACTATCTAAAGATAATGGGCTAACAACTACCTTAAAAAATGGCAGGATGACAAGGAAAGTACTGTGAACCATACCGGAGCAACTTTGAGGCCAAACTATTGATGGTGAGACCCGGCAAGTAGCGGGTGTAGAGAGGAACAGACAGAGCCGTCCGCCATCTTGGCCACGAGGCCTTACAATTACAAGCTGAAAAAAGACGCGGCGATCTAGACATTGAGCCGACTAGACCGGAGGCAAATTAACGGAACCGCAAGCTGGACTCGGCCACACAAGTAAGACCCACACCACCCGCTGTTACATAAACAATACAAGGAGGCAATAGAGAGGTTAAGCGGCTCCTACACTCGCACTCACCTTCACGCTGACCAGCTACGCAACAGAGAGAATACAAGCAAACGGCAAAGTACCGATTACACATGAACTGTTATACTTATCAGCAGCAGAGCAATATAACCTCCGGAGAGCGGCAAAATGTATTAAAATTGAGAGGTCAGATAGATAGCGCTCACACAACTTTCTTGACAGCCATAGAGGTAAAAAGCAACTTCAGGAAGCTTGTATTTGACTGATAACTATCAGTTACAACCAAAAGACACTAACTGATCTACCACAATGCAGATAGTTATCATGGAGGTATGAAAACCGTGCTGTCTCTGCAACTACATACTCAAAATGTTGGTTTGCCAAAATTTTCCATAATTCACTGTACTAGTATGTTAAAAACACAACTATGCTTCATCTAACTTAACTTCCTTGAAACTTGGTACAAACTATGAAACCTACCTAAGATCTACACATATAATCCACAGTAACAGTTGTTGGAATAGACACAGATATATATGTAGCCTGGCAACTACAGGGAACTCAAGCCTTAAAGAAAGTAAGAAATATAGCTGCTTGTTTACCATATACAAACAAAGCTGACCCTTTAAAGGGGTGCAAGATAAACTGCTGTTATTTCTGGCGCAGCAAGTGATCAAAAGGCACAATAGACAGTTATATACCAATACTTCTAATCTGCAACAACTGCTATCTTCCTCTAAAGGTGCACATTAAACAACTAACATGGCGGCGAGAAAACAAACTAAAACCTCACAAGGAATTAAACCGCCGACAGCTAATTTATTCTTTAAACCTGCACGAGAAAAGGTGATAGAAACAGCTAACAACACGGGAGAAGAAGATATAGACTCTGAAACAGACTCACAGATCGCTGAAGAGGACTCTATTCCGGTCACTAAAGCTGACCTAAGGTCATTGGTCTCTAAAAAAGATATTGATAAGAACTTTAATAAACTCTGGGAAAAATTTGATGCATTCCAAAGCACAGTGACTAACAGTCTGACAGAAATAAAGCAAGATGTGAATGAATTGGGCACTAGAGTGGCGGCTCTGGAGGACACTGAAACTTCAGTATCAGAAGAGTTATCGAATGTCGACCATCAGCTCATAGCACAGCAGCAGGAAATTGCTGAGATACATGATAAACTGGAAGACCTCGAAAACAGAAGCCGTAGATGCAATTTAAGATTAAAGGGGATACCGGAATCGGTAGCTACAGACGAATTGAACATCTACCTACATCAACTCTTTCAAGCGATCTCAGGCGAGGTAAATGACGAGAAATTCCAACTAGAAAGAGCTCATAGAGCGCTGCGCCCTAAGCCAAAAGAAGATGCACCCCCCAGAGATGTGATAATTAAATTCTTCAGATTTCAAGAAAAAGAGGAAATCCTTGCAGCAGCGAGGAAAAATCCTACATTTAAATTCCAAGGATCAGTAATCCAATTTTACCAAGACCTATGTGTCAAAACGCTACAAAGAAGAAGCGAGCTTAGACCACTTACCACACTGTTGAGAAAACACCAAATCAGATACAGGTGGGGATTCCCCTTTAGTCTACACATCTCACATAACGGTAGATCTTTGAATCTAAAAGAACCAGCTGAAATATCAGCAATCTGCAAGCAACTAGCTTTGGAGTCGCCAGAACTACCGCAACTGAAGCCAGCAGAAGATTCAACTCAGCAACTATCTCAATCTAATCAACCACGCAAACAAAGATGGACACAAGTTGCAAAGAAGAAAACCAAGACATGAACTCCCTATTTCACACACAACTTGGTAATCATTTGCCTGTAAGGATCTCGGAGGTAAAAGCTGTGAAATTTGAGAACTGTACGTTTTAAAGGTCATCTATTGTTACAGATGACTTGAGAGTTCATCTGGTCATGGAGGAAATAAGGTAAACTTTGAACTTTTTCTATGCCCAACGTTAAAAAACTCTTTGCTAGCAGTGAAAGAAAGCAAACACTGAAAAAGTGAACAATACAGAGAAGAAGGGGAGGGAGGGATTAAAGGTTTTTGTTATTTTTTCTGTTTTTCTCCCACATGTAGTTTCCATGTGTGGGGGATATCTGTTCTGCTATGTTTTTTATGTTTTCACTCAGTGTACTACAAATATTCTACTGAAAATACTGTGTAACTTGACTGTTCCTATGTCTGTTTTTGTTTCATTATGTCATTTCTTCTGCTCAAGTGAAACCTGTAATCGAGGAGATACTTATCTGCATTATCTAAAAAGGGCAACGGAGGAGTCCACAACAGCGGATCCGGGGGGGGGGAGCCCCGACTCTCAAACTGTAAGTAATGACTACTGACATCCGCTTAATATCACATAACGTTAGAGGCCTCAATACAGACATTAAGAGACGGACGGCGCTGACACAATACCTGAAAATTAAAGCTAATATAATATTTCTACAAGAGACACACTTCACCAAAGAAGTAATTCTGAAATACTGGTCAAGAAATTTTACCCAACACTATCACTCAACGACAGACCAAAAAAAAAGGGGGGTGTCGATACTGATACACCAATCCTTGGGTTTAGTTGTGGAAGAAACGATCAGAGATCCAGAAGGGAGATTTATAATAGTGAGGGGGAGGCAGAGGGATAAACAAATAACCCTGTGTAATATCTATGCACCCAATGAGACACAGATTTCCTTTTTTGCACATATTTCCTATCTGCTCACACAATGGACACAAGACAGGATCCTGTTGGGAGGTGATTTTAATATAGAGCTATATAAATTTCAGACTACAACCCAGACCAGACTGACCCAGAAACAACTAAGGCATAACTCTATGATTAAAAAAATAAGGGAGATCTTTCTATCCCATAATATTCTAGACTCCTGGGACACTCTATATGGGAAAACGTTAGACTATACCTATTACTCTCCCGCTCATAAAAAATACTCTAAATTAGACTATGTTTTCCTAAGTCAGATTTGGCTTCCCGATTTGATATCCTCTTCCATCCATGCCTGTGCCTGGTCGGACCATTCCATAGTCCAAGTGAATATTAAAGACACATTTCAGATTAGCACAGCACGCTCCTGGAATTATGACCCTTACGTTCTTCAACACCCAGGTACACTTAACTCTATCCTACAAGCTATGTCAGAATACTGGGCACTAAACACTGGCTCCACTTCTAACCCGATCAGTACCTGGGCAGCACATAAACCTTTTATTAGAGGATTACTTATCAAAGAAAAGGCGGCCTTCACAAAGACTAATAGATCTCAGATAGACTCTCTACAAGTTCAAATAAACACACTCACAAAACTACATCAACAGGGTCACTCAGAGACAGTGTTCCAAGAACTACAAGCAAAAAGAGTAGAATTATCAACAATTATGAATAGAGCATCTCTTAGGGCAGCTCACAGACTAAAAGCACATTACTTTCTATACTCTAACAAGCCTGATAAGTACTTAGCGCACAAGCTTAGAGAACAGACAAAGTCCTTCTCAATCCCACTCCTACAAAGACAAGACGGCACAAATACTTCAAACCCACAAGAAATAGCTGATAGCTTTGCTCAATACTATGCCCAGCTCTATGACGGGGAAAAAACGACACAAAATGACCGGACGAGACAGACATTACATAGATTCTTAGAAGAAGCCCAATTAACGCCCATGGATAAATCAGTCAGGGACGAATTGAATGCAGAGGTGTCGACCAGGGAGGTACTAATGGCCATTAAGGAACTTAAACCAGGTAAAGCCGCAGGTCCAGATGGATTTCCGGGTGAATACTATCAACTCTTCAAATCGACCCTAGCCCCACATGTTGTAACATTCTGTAATGATATTCTGCAAGGTAGAACAATCCCGACAGAAATTTTGCAGGCAAAGATAGTAGTGATCCCGAAACCTGGACGAAACCCAAAACTATGCCAAAGTTATAGACCCATATCCTTAATCAATCAGGATATAAAGATTTTCACTAAAATCTTGGCCAATAGACTTAAATTACATCTACCCACCTTGGTCCATCCAGACCAGGTGGGGTTTATATCAGGACGAGAGGCCCCAGATAATATAAGGCGCACAATCTCCCTGGTCGACTACCTAAACAAGACACGAACGCCTTCTCTGGTCCTGTCCTTGGACGCGGAGAAGGCGTTCGATAGAATAGACTGGGACTTCATGTTTGAGGTGCTGAACAAATTAGGATTTAATGGCCCATTTGTGCAAGCAATAAGAAGCATCTATTCTAACCCCACGGCACACATCAGGGCAGCAGGCTTTCAATCTAAAAGGATTGATATCCGGAATGGGACTAGACAGGGCTGCCCCCTGTCGCCGCTTTTATTTGCCCTATGCATAGAGCCCTTGGCAGCGGTGATCCGCTTAACCCCAGAAGTTCATGGTGTTTCGTTGGGGAAAGAAGAATTCAAAATATCTTTATTTGCAGATGACATCCTTCTTACCCTGACCAAACCATTGGAATCCCTACCTCACCTATACCGCATTCTGCAAGACTACGCCGAAATTTCAGGTTATAAGGTCAATCAAGATAAGTGTGAGGCGTTAGCTATTGCCCTACCTACACATACTAAAAAGGTTATTGAAGCTAATTTTTCGTTTGAGTGGGCCAAAGAAGCAATTAAATACTTAGGGGTTAAGTTGTCAGACGATACCTCAGATTTATATAGATTAAATTATGTTCCTTTGTACAAGATAATTAGGAAAGAGATTAAAACTTGGACAGCTAGTGGTTTTTCTTGGTACGGCAGGTTATCAGCGGTCAGGATGAATGTTCTCCCAAGACTATTATATTTTTTTCGGGCCTTACCGGTCAAGCTCCCACTTCTAGAATTAAATAAACTCCAATCAGATCTGATTAGGTTTGTACGGGGACACAAAAAAGCCAGAATACCCTCACAAGTCTTACTACAACACAAACAACTAGGAGGGGTAGGGATGCCAAATTTGCTCAATTATTACCAAGCAGCGAGATTAGCACAGACTACATTGATGAGCAAAAAACAAAAAGAATTGATTTGGGTGAGGGTGGAAACCCTGATGGCAGGATACAACCAATCGGAAGATATATTATGGGAACATCCGAAAGATATACCTAAACTTACCAGGGCTTCGAAAATAACAGGGGAAATGATGACTATGTGGCATTCGATATCTGCTAAATTACAATTATTACCATCTAACTCACTAGTGAGGCCACTAAGGACACTGGTAGGCCCAGACTTTCAGGGACTAATTGATAAATGGGCAAACAAGGGGCTCTATAGACTTGCAGATTTCCTTCATAAAGGGAAAATAGCGACTCACCAGCAAATACAAGAAAAAATATTACCAGATAAATTACATTGGTTCCTATACCTACAAATTGCATCTACTATAACTGGGGTTTTACCCCAACGCCCTAGGCAACAATTAACAACACTAGAAAAACTCTGTAGCGTTGATTCGCGTCATAAAGGAATGATCTCTACCCTATACATAACTCTTCAGACAACCAAACAGGGGCCTAAATCTCCCCTAATGGAAAAGTGGGAGAGAGATATTAATATAATACATTCCAAAGAGGAATGGGAAGAAATATTTAAAGGTTCAGGCAGAGGTATGATTAGCGCAGACTTGAAAGAGAACTGCATTAAGACTGTCTTTAGGTGGTATCTGACACCAGTGATTACATCGCACTACACTCAAACGGGCAATAAAAATTGTTACAGAGGCTGTAAGGAAAAGGGAACATACATCCACATGTGGTGGGATTGTCCTCAGGTACAACAATTGTGGGCTAAGCTGTCTGGGTTGCTGAGTGAAGTGCTTTCAGAAAACATTACCCTAACTGCGACTCAAGCTTTGTTAAATGAACATATTAAACCCTTCAACTCAGCCACGAACACATTCATACACATTTTATGCACAGCTACTAGGATATGTGTGGCCCGTTATTGGAAGGTAGGGGTACCCTCATGGGGAGAGGTTATGGAGAAAATCAAGACAATACACAAACTATCTGAATCAGCCTCATTCATACAAGCCAATCACGAACAATTTTTAAAGGTCTGGAATTATTGGATTCTGGGCGGGCACTAACGAGAAACAGAACAAAAGGATAGACACATAGACTTAGAACAAGACAGACACTATATTAAAGGTTGAGAGACGACAACTAACTGCTGATGACTATAGCTACCTACGGGAGGTGGGGCTCTCCCTCTACGGATCGGCAGTGGACGATATGGATGAACAGGCAAGTTGATGTTTGATGTTACATTGAGTGAGGGAAAGGGGGGGGGGGGAGTTAACTATTTATTGTTGCAGTTTATTGTGGGGGAGGGACGGGGGGAAAAGTTTTAAGAAAACGTGTTAAAGCAACATGGAGAGTAAGGAGATGTCACGTAAATTTCCATATTTTTGGGCACTGATCTGCTACGTTCCCAAATCCATGTTGCTACTAATGAAAGTATGTTTAATCACACGAACTGTTAAAATTTACTGGTCTACATAACTAACCATCAGCTACTTTAGAGACAGACCTAGCTACCTTCAAACTTTGAATGTGGATCCATAGCATCTAACATAGACTCTCAAATGATGGTCTTCTACCGAGAAAGTAATGAGAAGATGTTATTTGTATGTGAATTGTATAAGGTGTGATATACTCTTTTTATGTTTTGCAATAAAAATTATTTCAACTAAATTAACATGAAACCCCAAATTCCTGATTCAGACAGAATGTGTATTTTAAAACAACTTTCTAATTTACTTCTATAATTAAATTGTATTCATTCTCTTGCTATCCTTTGCTAAAAAGCAGGGATGTAAGCTGAAGAGCGTGCACGTGTCTGGAGCACTATATGGTTACAGTTTTGCAAGAATGTTATCCATTTGCAAGAACACTAGAGGGCAGCACTATTTCCTGCCATGTAGTGCTCCAGATGCCAACCTAGGTATCTCTTCAACAAAGAATATCATGGGAACAAAGCACATTTGATAATAGAAGTAAATTGGAAACTTTTTAAAAGAAAAATGTGGGGGTTTCATGTCCCTTTAATTTAGCAACGGAATATTGTTATTCTTAAAATAAAATTATTCAGCTGTAAACATTGAAAATGGAAACTAAATTAGAAAGTGAATCTTGCAAATTCTCTTAAAATGTTATGTGAGTCAGTAAATACTTTGGTGCCGATTCTATAAAGTTTGCAAGTCTAGACGCGGTTCTCCACTCCAGCATTCACAGGGGCCGCCCTCATGGAATTCTATATAAAAAGGTGCTGTCCCTGCGAATGGCGAGATGTCTCCGATACAAATAATGAGAGCTCTCAGGTAAAAGTTTGCAATGGAGGGGTAAACCGGCGTGTTTTAAAACATGATTACACTTAATACAAATCAAATGATGCTGTTTTCAGTGCACTGTACCTTAAATTTGCTGTAATTTTTGTAGTGTTTTGAGTATTTTGGTGAAAGCTTGACACTTTTTTACTGGTGATAATAAAACAGTGAGATCTGTAGTGCAAAAATGTTTATAGAATTATGCTAGGATTCGAGAGAAAATTTCATATACGCCCATGAAATACCCATGTTTTTGTACTTTTAAGTACGAGTTTCTTGCTTTTTTCACATCCAGTGTGCTATTTTATATATTTGCGCTGCCCATAGTTAATACAATTTATTCCTGCTTGATTTACATACAAATCTTATGTTTTTGATAAAATACGGTTTTTAATGAACAATTTTGTTACAATTTTTGATGCACCGTAACAATACACTTTGTATTAAAGTGCTCTGGTGCAGACAGAAGCCGGGCAGACAGGTGTGAATATATGTCCGCCATGGGATGATAAATGGATCCCATAGTGTCTTGTCTTCTGTAACTAAATTGCTGCTGTCTTAGCTTATACATTAAAGCTTTATTGAACTTTAATTTAAGCATGAAATGTAGCTTTTAAAAACAATAACCATTAAAATAAATGTTAATAGTGCTAAAGAAACATAAAAGTGCAAACAGAAAATGCACTAATCTGCTTTATTATTGCACTATTGCTTGGATATAACTGTGTGCTTAACTCCTAAAAAGGGGTTAAACACATAGTTTAAGTCAGCTACAGAGTCGCAGCTCACTACTGGGAACTAGCTGAGTATATCTAGTGAGCCACTGACGAGGCAAATGTGTGCAACCACCAATCACCAGCTAGCTCCCAGTAGTGTGGGATATGTAGATATTATTTTTAACAAAGGATACCAAGAGAACAAAGTCTATTTGAAAACAAAAGTTAATTTACAAGTGTCTTATGGATGAGCTGTAGCAGTGAGTTGCAGATCACTATGATAAATGTAGTGTATTTTAAAAGAATAATACATCATTTAAAAATAATTCTAAAGCAAGTAGCTGATCTGTGTATAAAAAGATATGGCATCTTTATGTTGTGCATTCTAATAATCTACATTGATTTCACAAAGTGGATCTGAGGGTTAAAATAGTTTACTACACTTCAGATTGCCAGTATTTTAAAGGGATTGTAAAGCCCAAAATTTTCTTTTATGATTCAGATAGAACATACAATTTTAAACAACTTTCCAATTTAATTCTATTATCAAATTTCCTTCATTCTCTTGTTATCCATTGCTGAAGGGACAGCATTGCACTACTGACAGGAAGCTGAAAATATCTATTTAGCCAATCACAAGAGACAAATGTGTGCAGGCACCAGTTAGCAGCAGCTCCCACTAGTGTATGATATGTGCGTGTTCATTTTTTAACAAGGGATACTAAGAGAACGAAGCACATTTGAAAATAGAAGTGAATTTAAAAGTGTCCTAAAATGACTTGCTCTGTCTGAATCATGCACGTTTCATTTTGACTTTCTTATCCCTTTAATCCATGTTAAAAAGAGACATCACTGTATGTAAAAGTAAAATTGTCCCAACACACAATACAGAATTCTACATGAATGTATCATTTAACATACATTTTCAGTCTATCAGCTACTTGAGCTTTGAATGCTCAAACTCGCCAATCTTTCAATAGGAAATATCATTGCATATACAGTGCACATCTCTGGAGAGTTTGTGACAAAGAAAGTCTACACCAAATTGATTTCCTGTGGCTGAAATGTAACAACTCTGTGGCTATTTTAGACGCATTTATTTCACCTAGGGCATGAAAGCCTTTGCAAGAGGAAAGGCAACATTTATCCATTGATTTCTTTCCTCGCTGAAGCACTATAATTCATAATAGAAAGAAACACCTCGAGTACGCGGGGAGAGCAGAAATCATTCCTACGTCATCTATTCATATTGTTCTAGAACATAAGCTAATTCCTTGCCATTTATAGTTTTTATGTTGTAACTACACTGTGAATAGCTAAATATTGTAATTTATTCTAGATTTCTGGTAACATGGATTTTTTTAAAAAGTGATCTCACTCTTGCTAAAGTAAATATCGACCAGGAGAAACACCATTAATATCTAGGGTTTTATTTTATTGTAAACATAGAGAAAACTATAATCTTTATCCCTTGGTTGCCAGAGAGTGTAATGTGCTGTATTTATCTAGCCGATTCAGTTAAAGGGACAGGAAACCACAAACGTTTCTCTTATGGTTTGGATAGCACATACAATTGTAAACAACTTTCCAATTGACTTCATTCTCTTGTTATCCTTTGCTGAAGGAACAGCATTGCACTGCTGGCAGCTAGCTGAACACATCTATTTAGCCAATCACAAGAGACAGCAGCAGCTTTCACTAGTGTATGATATGTGCGTATTCTTTTTCATCAAGGGGTAACAAGAGAACAAAGTACATTTTAAAATAGAAGTGAAATTAAAAGTGTCTTAAAATGGCCTGCTCTAGCTGAATCATGCAAGTTTCATTTTGAATTTCCTGTCCCTTTAAGAATTTCACACAAAAAAATCCTCACCAACTTTTTCTTCTTGAAATTCGTATGAATAAAAAAGGAATTCCTCAAAGAATAGTTGTGTGTATTACAATTAAACATGAAAAACATTAAGTAATTTCATTATGTATTTTGTTTACTTTTCCTGTGATTTACTTATGAAACCAGTGTTTATTTGGTGTTTTTCCTCTGACCCGACAGAGACTGGAGTGCAATTCTTCAGAGTTCGTAATTCTGACAGTGCAGATGTTTGTTTATATACTGTATGTCTCTAATTGGATACAATAGATGAGATTAGTTTTAATTGGTATATAACTGATTTGCAAAACAGTGAAAATATTGCTAACAAAATAACAGTTTAAATATTTTTAAAACCTTTTGGGCTAGATTACAAGTGGAGCGCAAAATTTCACTTTCGCTAAAGCGATATTTGCTCTCCATTGAGTAATACCAGCGCACGCAACTGTGCGCTGTTATTACAAGTTAGGTGCAATGCGAACGTGAGCTCACGTTCACATTGCACGGAAGCTTTGCGCACACGAGTGCTCGCTTCCATAGACTCCAATGGGAGCCTCATTCTCATGCCGTCAGACATGAAAATGTATGGGAGCATCTTAGTAAACTCTGGCTAATAGTAAGTTTGTCCCTGCAGGTGATCCTTTAAGAATAGGCGTCCCTAGATGTTTGCATACTACACCCAATAGCAAAGCTGGCCAAAAGGCAAGAACATTCTGTACTCTTGGAACCTCATATTTAGTGAAGTATCTCCAAGGGCAAGGCAGAAGACCTCTTATGAAAACAGAATATAATTTCTTATAAATGGTACTTTTAGGTTCGAATATAATCTTAGAAAAGTTATTTACTCCAGTATTGTCTTTGTTTCAGCTAATGGGCATTATGACTCTAGAAGCCAATCACTGAGATCTATAGATAACAAGAAAAAAGAAGACACGGACGACCAGTTTCAGTTTGGATACCCTGCACCCCAAATTGGTAAGAAACACACTGACCTACATAGAGAAAATGACATTCCCTCATCTAACATTAAATTCCTTAACATAGGTCATAATTGTTCTACAGTATGTTAGATTGTGGAGAACTCGAAATCTATTTTAAAAGACTTGTACTAACATTGAAAAATTGACTGGAGTCTCAAAATTCATGTAATATTCATGGCTATGCCCTTTGTTGATCCGCATAGTACTTTTCAAGAAATGTGCTTTCACAATGCACGGAAAGCACAAGCTTAATAATTTAGGATTCAGGCATTTAGTAATTGATAGTTTAGACTGAAATGTTATTTTATTTCCAGCACAGAAATGTTTTGTTATTTGGTTATAAAATCAATATTAATACAGCTTTGACTGAAGAAAAGCAAAGCAGATATTTCCAGCATTTCACTTCTGCATATTAGAATTATTTTACTACTATTATTGTATAATGGAGTATCGCCTTGACATCAGGACCATCTTTTAAATTTTATTGTTGTCTCTACATTGGGTAGCAGATAAGGATGTGTTACTCAGACATCAGACTATAGCTCACGGGCTAATTTTGGCTTAGGCAAACAAGGCACTTGCCTAGGGTGGCAGAATGGATGGGGGCAGCACTTTTTGAGTTTCTGTTGAGAGCACCAGATGACTTTACTAGCGCTAGTCATCTGTAATACACACACGTGCTAATTCAACCCACTTGAGTGAATGCAAGTGTTTTACAAGCCCTGGTGAACATTTACTTTGTAAATGCCATGAAAAAAATAAGTCACGTTACACCCTGACCAAAAAATTGTACGGACAAAAAAAGCGTAAACCCTGGGAAGAGTGAGCGTGGGGGGCTGCAGAATTTTGAGTGTCTATGGCAACACAAAACCTAAATACGCCACTGCCAGAGCTACAAACTCCAATGGTTCGTTCATATCACCTTTCAACCTTCACTCGTTGTAACTTTTTATTCCTCATTGTATCTACTCTCCTCTGTTGCACAGAAGATGCAGGTTATTTTGTGATAGTTTAATCAAGTTAAAGATTTTGAGTTAAAGATTTCACACAATGGCATATTTTTGCTGAAGCAACAGATGTTGTCTTGGCAGAATTCAGCTCACACTGGCCAATGTTTTATATATATATATATATATATATATATATATATATATATATATATATATATATATATATATATATATATCCTCTTTGGCATGAAGGGGTTATTCACAGCTAAATGAATTTCTTATGAAAAGGATTGAGTTAATCACAACCCTATATGCGTTTGATAGTGAGGGGTTAACCATTGTTTTGTTTATTCTTTAAGGCTAGAAGGAATTTGTGGCTTACTGCTAGGTATATGTGCTAGAAAGGGTTAACTATTGCTGTAATTGTAACTGGCAGTAAGTGGTTAATATATATATATATATATATATATATATATATATATATATATATATATACAGTATGTAATGTATATATAGATATATTTCCTCTTTGGCATGAAGGGGTTACTCACAGCTACATGAATTTTTTATGAAAGGGATTGAGGTAATCACAACCCTATATGCGTTTGATAGTAAGGGCTTAACCATTGTTTTGTTTATTTTTTAAGGCTGGAAGGAATCTGTGGCTTACTGCTAGGTATATTTTCTAGAAAGGGTTAACTATTGCTGTGAATGTAACTGGCAGTAAGTGGTTAATCACTCTGTTCAATAAGGCATTAACCTCATAGTGTCTGGCATGAGTAGCCTATCACTGTTTTCTGTCAGAATAATACATTGCCAGATATGATATATAAAGGCAGCAGTAGAGAGGAGAGGTTCATTAATTCTTGATGCCTGGGGGTACACAAAGAGTAAATGTGTGCAAACTCCGCTAGAGTCGGGTAGCGTATTACAAGTTGAAAGTAAAAAGTTTTCACACGAGCGCTAACCCGATGCGCACAAAAAAACAAACTTAGGATATCGTGGCCGCGTTAACATATTCCCCTATAGACTTCAAAGGAATGCAAAAAGTGGAAAAAACATAACACTCCTACTAGCGTGCAAACCCGATTGCATTCAAGTGCACTAACCCGACAGGAAATGTGAATATTTTAGATTCCAATGTTCTTCACATAGCAGAATATGTTCCATTTATTTATAAATACATGTATAAAATTATATAGTAGCAGAGGTGAACGGCACTCACAAATAGGTCAGCTACCTGGTGCTCTCACTAGGGAGAAACAAACAGTAAAGCAGCTATGAATCCCATAGATATATACAGATACATATGCATAGCTATTTAAAAATACTTAGAACATTCTGCTATGTGAAGAACATTGGAATGTGAAATATTTACAGTACATACAACAGTTATACATTCTAATAAATTTAAATATTGCATAAATATGATTTTACATATTCTCATCTACTTGACTGCAAAAGGCTCCAATGCACATATATATTGCACACACACATGTTTATATATGTGTACATTTGTATATATATTTATGTTTATATATGTGTAAATTTGTATATATATTTATATGTTTATATATGTGTACATTTGTCTATGTATTTATGTGTTTATATATGTACATATGTCAGAAAATACATATATACAAATACATAAATACTTAGACATGTGTATGTATGTATCTCTAGGTTAAAGCCCTTTGGATAACGCCTGAGACCTCATATCTTTGAATCCTTATATCATTGTATTGCAATTTTTTGTTTAAAAAGTTTTTATTAGATAGTGTTATTATGAGTGTAACTGTACTTTTAAAATATGTACTTTTTTAATGCTTTTTGTACAACTTTATTTTTCTCGCTTAACAGTTAACCAGAGCTCTAAAGTCACGCTATCCTAATGAGCGTTAAATTAAATTGCGCTCAAGCGAACACGTTTACTTTCAACTCCTAATACACACATTACTTCTGGCTAGCACAAAAAGCTGTAAAAAAAAACGTTTTGCTTGGTTGCAACTGTTAGCACACCACTCGTAATCTAGACCTAAGTTGTGATGACTTGATGTAGGTTATCTGGTCAATAGTGCAACATATTAAGCTTTATGTTAATTTAAGATCACAGACGGCTCAATTTCAGATCTAAATAGATATGAAGAATAGGGTTTCTATTTATATATGTGCGACAGGCATGGAGGAGTATTTATGAAATCTCTGTCGGACCTGATCCGACAGTGCGGATCAGGTCCGACAGACCTCGCTGTCGCTGAATGCAGAGAGCATTGCACCAGCAGATCGTACTCGATCGAGTTGAATTCCGGCGATTCCTGTACGCCTCATCAGACCAAGTGAACAAGGTTATGGAGCAGCGGTCTTTAGACCGCTGCTCCATAATTTGTGTTTCTGGTGAGTCTGAAGACTTGCCAGAAACACGGGCCTTCAAGCTCCGTAGGGAGTTTGATAGATTGGCCCCATGATCCGCTATAGCGAACCACGTCCGCCGCACATCGATAAATGCAGACAACATACGCTGTCGGTATTTATCATTGCACCAGCAGTTCAGAAGAACTGCTGGTGCAATACCGCCCCCTGCAGATTCGTGGCCAATAGGCCGCTAGCAGGGGTGTCAATCAATCAATGTCAATCTTGTACGATCGGGCGGATTGCTATACGCCGCCTTAGACCCCGTATGAGTTTAGACCCCTGCATCTTAACTCCTGTGTCAAGGGGAACAGGAGCCATTCGGCCTTTGTTAAATAGACCCCTAGATCGCTAAAATGTAACATCGTACTCAATACAGGATCT
The DNA here is from genome assembly GCF_027579735.1 of Bombina bombina. Lineage (NCBI taxonomy): Eukaryota > Metazoa > Chordata > Amphibia > Anura > Bombinatoridae > Bombina > Bombina bombina. The sequence continues at coordinate 1,119,083,620 of NC_069503.1, forward strand.
TGGTTCTTACTAATTCACAGGACATAATCCATAATATTTTATTTACAAGTAGACAAATATTTTTTTATTTACATAATTACAATTTTTAGTTTCTGAACAAAATAATATATTACAACAACAGTATATATATATTAAACTAAAATTATTTTAGCAATTAGTTACATTATAAAAAATATATAATATTTTTCTGTATTATATTTTGTAAATGGTTTAATGGAAATAATTATCCTTGTAGGTTACACAAAAGAGTCAATTATCATAGTTTGAAAGTGCAATATGTTCTGCAGGATATGAGACGAGTACATTATTTTTTATTTACTTATTTTGCTAAATAGTTTTTTGTTTTTTTTAGTAGTGTTTGTTGGTGATACAAAACATTCACATGGTTTCCAAAGGCTGGTTGTAAATATACCAGAATGTCAGCTAGGTTTTTAGAGAGTATTTTGCTAATAAACACTTTTTCAGTACTCAGCACAATAATAAAGTGCTAAAAATATGACAGATTTTAGAAAATTTCTGCTTGTGCAACATTCACTTTGCCAAACATAATATTTCTACACAAAGATTCATTTTGCAGGTCATTAATGTGTGAAGAAAAATAGATTTTACTGTTAGCTGAAGCAGTTAATGAAATAGGAATCGTCTGTGAATTTGATTTAAATACATAGCATGCAGCTTGTATCTATTTTTTTTTATTTTTTAAAAAGCAGAATGCATTTCCCTTTATACAGGAGTATAAGCTCAATGGTTACAGAAAATATAATACTATGGCCTCAATTTATCAAGCAAAAGCAGCTTCTGAGCACTTGAGATGGAGGGGCATCTTTATCAAGCTCCGTATGGAAAGCCCGCTGCTCCATTACCTGTTCGCCTGCTCTGAGGCGGCGGACGAACATCGCCTGAAATCAACCCGATCGAATACGATCGGGTTTATTGACACCCCCTGCTAGCGTTCGATTGGCTGCAAATCTGCAGGGGGCAGCATTGCACCAGCAGTTCACAAGAACTGCTGGTGCAATGATAAATGCAGAGAGTGTATGCTGTTGGCATTTATCGATGTGCAGCGGACATGATCCGCAATATCGGATCATGTCAGCTCGCACAATGATAATTCGGCCCCGGAGGCTTGTTCATGCAAACCTTCTATCCTCTAGTTAAAAAACAGCTGTATTAAGACCAGAACTTTCTAACCTCTCAGAGGTGGTGAAGTTAAACTACCCTGAACTTGATTGGTCACGTGATAGCAGGGGGCAACACTGCACAAGTATTTACTTATGCAATAATAAATGTGGGCCGGTTCCCTAGCTGGGAACTCTGCCCACAATATTATAAATGGGGTCCTATGTCAAGTTTTAACATGAGGTTATATTCCAATCCATAGAAAATTATGTGTGTGTTCTGGGAGTGTTTCAGATTCCATCAAGTCACAAACTGTGCAAATCCATTTCTGGAGAAACAATAACCTATTGACACAAGAGTTGCCACATGTCCGGTATTTAACTGAGCTGAGCTGGTTCTGGTACAAAAACATTTTTTGGGCCCCTAAAAAGGTAACTAAGCAATCATAATGATATTCTGTATTATGATTTTGAGATAGATAGATCTGAAACCTGCACTAATAAAAGGCTTCCCTGTTTTAGGAAACTACACTTTCTGCACATGCGAATATATAGACTGGCTGCTATGGGGCCCCTTTAGCACATGGGCCCTGGTGCTGTCAGCATTTATCATTGCACAAGCACTTCTGGTGAGCTGCTTGTGCAATTCCGCCCCCTGCAGATTTGAGGCCAATCAGCAGGGGGTGTCAATCAACCCGATCGTATGCGATCGGGGGGATTGATGTCTGCCACCTCAGAGGAGGCGTATGAGTTAAGGAGCAGCGGTCTTAAGACCGCTGCTCCTTAACTCCGGTTTCCGGCAAGTCTGAAGGCTCGCATGGAAACAGTTACATTTAGGGCCAATCAGCCCTTGTTAAATCAGCCCCTATATCTTTACTTGTAATATATTTACTATAATATAATATAGTTCCATATGATCCATCAATTGATAATGTCATTTTTCCGTTAAGATTGTGTAATGTATTTGGGATTGTTATTCTGATACTGTTGGTGCTTTTGTTTGTTTCCACTATCAGGGTATTATCAGTTTAGCACTGTGTTTTTTACTGTCAATCATAGGGTGTTGGTAAAATGTATGTGTGCGTTACTGGCATCCAAGGGAATACAATCACTGCACAGTAGTGAAAAGTATATACAGCGGTGCTATTATGTAACCCCACTTGTCTACCACCAATGCCCAATCACCTAGTGTGCAGGATTTAGGTGGAGGAATTCCAATATTCCAGTCATATATTTACACACAACATAATTAAATAAACATGACATATGACTGAGTTTTTTAGTGAACAATGTGCCGAACAGAGCAAAATAATAAAAACTTTATTTTTATCTGATGAGAAGTAAATCTGAAGAACAATTTCTATATAGCAATTTAGGACTTTTATTAATTAGTTAAATCTCTTTTCTGGCAAAAGCTGACAACATGTGCAGCAGAAACAATAAAATGATGAATATTTAGAGCATATGCTGTTGGCATTTATCATTGCACAAGCATTTCTCGTGAAATGCTTGTGCAATACCGCCCCCTGCAGATTTGCGGGGGGTGTCAATCATCCCGATCGGACGAGTTAAGGAGCACCCGTCTTAAGACCGCTGCTTCTTAACTTCAGTTTCAGGGGAACCTGAAACTATTGGGATAGATTGCAGCATCCGCTGCTTGATAATTCTACCACAGAGTCGTAAAGGGACATTACAGTCAAAATGTAAAGGCACATAGATAAATTACTTATTTGAATAGAAACATATTTGCAATATACATGCATTGCCAAACATGCTTCTAGTAAAATGTATCACTGTTATCACAGCATTTAAATACTGCAGCTGCTCAGAGTGCCAGTGGGCCTTGTATAATGTCAGAAATTAAAAAATGGAGTCAATACTAGATGATACAATGACCTTAGACTCCCTAGGCAAGTTTGGTGCTTAAAATGCTGGTGCACGGTGCATACTTAAATACACTTGAAACAGCTACAGCTTATATTAGAAGCCTTTTGCTAATACATGTTACATAAATGACTATAGTGTATCCCAAGGGAAGTCACAAATGATTGTATCAATGTAAAACACACAAGCACAATGGAATGATAAGATAATAGATATTTGTGTGTATATCATAGTCTATTTTTAAAAGGAGCATCTATCTATCTATCTATCTATCTATCTATCTATATCTATCTATCTATAATCTATCTGTCTGTATCTATCTATCTATAATCTGTTTGTCTTTCTGCTCGTCCATCTGTCTATGAGAGTTTGTCACTTGCTATGTTTCCTGTGTATAAGATCTATAGTTCCTCTCCCAGTGGGCACCTAACGTTGTCCTATATTTCAGTGAACAGTACACAGCTGTGCTCTAGAAACCGGAGACAATTATTCGTCAAACCATCTTGTGAACAGCTGCGTTAGCGTTTTTCTAACTGGTTAGGCATTTCTGGAGTCACAATGAGTAACATGTTACTGAGAACTGGTTGATGCTCAGTAATACCTTGTAATTTCCAAAACCCAACTTATCTTTCAAAGATTATAAATTAAAGAAACCCTATTAAAAAAAATGTAGCATCTGTATATAGTCAGACAATAAAATGGGTTGGTTAAGTGGTGATTTCTTGTTATATCTATACAAATATGGCAATTGCTTTTGTGTTATGATTGGCCAAAATATCTTGCGTTTGGAAAATAATAAATAGTTTTCTCCTATCAGCTTTTTTTCTTAAAGGAAAAATTGCGCAAAGCAATAGCTTGTCTATGCAATTTTCAGAATATAGGGAGAACAAATACAGAATTTGCTTTTTGCCCCCTTTAGGGAGTATGCAACAAAGCATCGTTGTTCAACAAAAGCAAGTGGTGTTAATGTCCCTTTAACATGATTTAAAAAAAAAAAAAAAAAAAAAAAAGAACATGATTGTATATTAACATAGGTAACTGATGATGTCGGTAGATTTATTTCATTTATTTTTAACAAGTAGATTACTTTTCATATTAGTATCAAATTAACAGTCTTCCTTATGCGCCTACCTGATGCGCTCAAAGGCTGAGAAAAAGCTTTGTAATTGAGTTCTATATGTTTTTATTAGAATATTTTTATGCATTGTGCATGAAACATGTATATGAAAAAGATTTTTTATACAAATATTTGTGGATGACAATAGTTGTTACTGCTCCTAGTCTGGAGTGAGTTAACTAGATGACTCTGAGGGTGTGTATAAAGACACCTCTTGATTGGTGTAGACAAAAATGTGAGTAGACTATAGAAAAGTAGATCTGGTGTGGCATGAGATATCACAGTATACACTATGGGGCATATTTATGATTGTGCGAGTGGACATGATCCGATATAGTGGATCATGTCCGCTGCACACCGATAAATGCCGACAGCATGTGCTCTCTGCATTTATCATTGCACCAGCAGTTCTTGTAAACTGCTGGTGCAATGCTGCCCCCTGCAGATTCGCGGCCATGTTCGATCGGGTTGATTTCAGGCGATTTCTGTCCGCGGACTCAGAGCAGGCAGACAGGTTATGGAGCAGCAGTCTTTAGACCGCTGCTTCATAACTTCTGTTTATGTATGGAGCTTGATAAATATGCACCTATGTGGTGCCACAATTTTTATATTGCAGAATTATCTTCCTTTTGAAGCTTGAATACATAGTTGGTGTATTGACGAGCAACCAGGGTACCTGTGTAGACTGAGGTTTATCCCTAGGAGGTCACATTTTTATCAAGTGCTTTACAGTAAATTGACAGTACAATCAAATAAAAAAAAGGGAACCTCATAAAGACAACTGTTCAGTATGATTACCTATAGCAGGCAAAGGACTACAATATCAACAAAAAAGGGTCCACAGATATGGTCAGAGTTTGTCCCCAGATGACCTTAAGCACACCAGCAGTTCTCCCAAAAATCTTTCATAATTTGTCTCTACAAATTTATGAAAAAAAAAGAAGGTGGCTCCTAGTGCAGATCCACGTGTGAGGGTATAATGCCCACAGCTGCTCCAAATGATGAGGCCTTTCCAACCACTCTTGTACGAAAACACTTATTAAAACAAAGTAAAACACATATATTAATAATAAGATTTCACCAGAGTATTCTCATTAAGTAGCAAACAAGCTACGCATTTCTCAGCTGACAAGCTGTTCCATCCGTCATATAATGCTACTGGACAGATTTATATAATTCTGAGTCATTGATTACAGGAAAGTGAGCTGTTGCCCTTAATTTACAGTGTAACCACATTCTCTTTTTGTTGGGGTTAATAATTTTTAGTATATTTTATATTAGTTTAGTACATTATTTTTTCTTATAGTATTTTTTGCATTCTCATTGGAATTTGCCATTGAATTTTGATTACAGGTATTTGGTTAGAAACAGAATTATCTTATTAAGGGGTCGATTCCCATCTAGTCAATCATGTTTTTCAGATAACACCTTTTTTTTGAGATTGGAATGATCACAATGCAAATTAGAAAAAGATCGGATTTAATATTGGAAAAGTCACCCATATTATGCATGTAGAGCTTTGACTTTGGTAATTAAAATCCACCCAACTACAAGTTATTGACTTCATGTCCACAACAAAATGATAAATGGTCACACCCACAGATTGACAGATAAAAACATTGGATAAACTATAATGATATCAGCTACTGATCTGCTTATACTTGGAAACAAAAAAACAAGATGCCTTTGCCCATGCCAACAACAATGACGGCCCACATTGATGAAGATCAAATCCCAACAATCAACAAATAACACTATAAATGTAATCACCAGCAATTAAATGTAAAAAAACCCACTCCTATGTGACCCGATGCACATCTGAAAATGCAGGAGCTGCTGCCCTGTTTTTATAGAGTGCACCAATTTTGCATGTTAATCAAGAATTTCAAGCAACAATTTCTACTTCAGGTTATCAAGATTATGATTTCTTATAGCAGTAATGTATATGTAGATTATTTTCTTAAAGTAAATATTTGATTGATTTAATATCATGCTGGGAACTGCCCATAGTTAGATACAGAAACTAATTTGAACAGAAAAAATAGCAGAATTTCTTGTTTATTAATTCTCTTTTAAAGGTAGCTGCAATTACATTTTATTGTCTTGTAATTCATTTGGATCTGATGTGCCCAATTCATTGCACTGCAGTTGTTGTCCTGGGTAATAATACTTTTAGATTAACATATTCTTTGCTGCAAATTTAAAAAAAAAAATATATAACTATTTATTTATTTTGTTCATAGCTGGTGACCCAGCAGCGGAGGAGTGGTCGCCATGGAGTGTCTGCTCTACCACCTGCGGGGAGGGTCTGAAGTCACGCACTAGATTTTGCGTCTCCTCGTCGTACAGCACGCATTGCAGTGGGCCCCTCAAGGAACACAAACAGTGCAACAACTCTGCTGTGTGTCCAGGTAACCTTGGGATTAACCAGTAAACTCACTATTGGTATATTTATTCATAACATGCAGAACTTTTTAGTAATTGAACAGACGTCCATTAGAGCTGCCTGTGATAAGTGTGACACTAACCTGATAATGAATTAAAGAGACATTCTAAAGGTGAATTGTCATGCTCTAATTTAATATTGTATAAATATGTGTTAACACTTCAGTTAAGCCCCCCTTGCAGCTCCCAAGAAGAACTCATCCAGTCAGCTAATCAGGAGCAATAGTCTCATGACCCTATCAATCCCCGGCTGTTTCTGCTTGGGATGCAGTTGTATGGTATATATCTGTATGTTGTATCCCTAACATAAAGGTTGCAGTTTCAGACCTAACAACATTTTCTGGGGATTGCCTGGTATCAAGAGGTTGGAGACTAAGCTAGGGAGATACAGGGGTTGAAGCAACCCAGGGCTAGGTTCATGTTGGGGCGTATGCAGATAGGCGTGTGGCTAAGCAGTCATGAACAAACCGCAAAACTTTAGAACTGAGATGTGGAACCTGCTGCAAGGAGAAATGTCTTCCTCTATTTGAAACCATTGCATGTAGTACAGCAAATAATCACTCATTTTCTCTTTTCTTTCTTTCTTTCTTTCTTTCTTTCTTTCTCTCTCTCTTTCTCTCTTTGGGGCTGATTTATCATGTGTCTGGACTTGATCTGCTGTAGCGATCATGTCTGCCAGACATCGATAAATGCTGACAGCATACGCTCTTGGCATTTATTATTGCACAAGCCGTTCTTGTGAACGGCTTGTGTAATGCCGCCCCCTGCAGATTTGCGGCCGCTAGCAGGGGGTGTCAATCAATTGATCGTAGGAGGTGGCATACGAGTTAAGGAGCTGCTTCTTAACTCCTGTTTCCTGTGAGCTTCAAGGCTCGCGCATAAACAAATATATTTGGTCCCATCCGGACCATGATAAATCGGCCCCTTTCTCTTTCTTTCTTTCTTTTTTTCATTCTTTCTTTCATTCTTTCATTCATTCTCTCTCTCTCTTTGTTTCTCTCTTTTTCTCTTTTATCTCTCTCTCTTTCTTTCTCTCTTTCTTTTTTCTTTCTTTCTAGCCAGTATTTGCTATGTAGCTGGCAATTCAGCCTTAGTACTGGATCTGATTGTGAATCAGGTATTGACATGACATTTTTCAGTTTATGTTTACATCATTAAAATCTTGAGGAACCAGTGACACCTCCACAGATTTCATCACTAATTCTCTAAATACAGTTGACATGTTGGTTTCAAACTTTTATTTAGTTTTGGGAGAAAAAAAAAAAACATTTACATTATTTGTAAGGTTATGTTTTGCAGTACAGTCTTGTCAATTTATCCTATATATATATACAGTATATATATATATACAGTATATACACACATATAAACACAAACTTACTCATATCAAATCATAATTCTTGAAATTGCTCTAAACATTTTTTTTTGTTACTGTACATTTTAAATATCAGGGTTCACCCAGTTCATGATTGTTTGACACATTCAACTTTTCTAATCTGTTTTAGAACACATAATAAATTCAGCTTCTTTATCTGTATACCGGAAATTGGAATACGGCTGTTTGAATAATAATGAACAAACTTGTGACCTTGTACTGACTAAACCATTTACAGTTTTGTTAAAGAAGAGGGGCTTTTGCAGATAAAACCTATGACTCAGTGCGACAACTAAATAGCATTAGATTGAATTCTGTACGTTTTAATTTAAAATATTTGAATTTTAAGGCATTTTTTTTTTGTTATCAGTTTAAAACAGGTTCCTATTCATTAAAAAACAAAACAATGAATATTGTAGAATATTAACTATTGCGTTTCTAATAAATTAACTAAATATGTTCTTATTTTAATTTCTTAGCTGCGTAGACCTAATAAATTAAATGCAGTTTCTATAAGATAAACACGGGCTATCTGTTCTTGCATACTATTAATACTGATATTCATAGAGTTGTGTATTCCCTCTTTTAACCACCATGTTTGGAACATAATGGTTGAAAGCACGTTCAAGGTCAAAATGGCAAAAAAATACCTCCCGCTGATAAAGTAAATGCTTTTGACAACTTGTATGACATGCACTGAGGGAGGTTTGCGTATGGCGTGTAGAGTACTGATGTGCCAGCAATATTCATTCAAAGATGTGAGCAGAATCTTGTAATAAGTGTATTCTGGGCGTCTCTAATAAAATCTACGTGGCGAGAAATGTAGAATTGGAAAGTTAGCCTTTGTGATAGACTGACCAGAAGGCATTTCCTATTGTATGTTTAGAACAACCTTAGCAATATATATGGTCATGGGAATCTGCAATAAAAGTACAGATGAAAAACCCATAAAAAACAGTAAAAATTTGTGCTGCAAATTGCTTGATGTACTCATGGGCTGCAAATCATTTTAAACATGATGATTGGTTGGTATCAACATAGTGACTCAGGTAGGTGCTTATACTTAGATAAAAGGAGCAAAATTACAGGGGACATTTAAACACTCTTGCTCTCCCCCTATTCTTTTTCTATAGTAAAATCTATTGTATTTACTGTTAGGTACCCCACAAGTAACTAGCCTTTTTGTAAAAATAATTTCAGATTACATTTTGTTGCTACAGTGTAAGATGCTATTGTACTATATTATCCAATTTAGACTTACTATAGATATACTATAGCTCTACTATTGCCCTGACGTAGACCTTCTGTAGACTAACTCTAGCCTTACTATAGAGCTCTTATAGCCTTACTATAGACCCACTATAGACCATTTAAAGCCTTAAAGGGACAGTCTGGTCCAAAATAAACTTTCATGATTCTAATAGGGCATGTTATTTTAATCAATTTTCCAATTGACTTTTATCACCATTTTTTCTTTGTTGTCTTGGTATTCTTAGTTGAAGGCTAAACCTAGGAGGTTTATATGCTAATTTCTAAGCCCTTAAAGGCCGTCTCTTCTCTCAGGGCATTTTGTCAGTTTTTCAGCTTTAGAGGGTGTTAGTTCATGTGTGTCATATAGAAAACACTGTGCTCATGCACATGGAGTTCCCATGAGCCAGAACTGATTGGCTAAAATGCAGTTTGCAGAGGCCTACATACAAGATAATCACAGAGGTAAAAAGTGTATTTATATAACTGTTTGAGTTATGCAAAACTATGGAATAGGTAATAAAGGGATTACATATATTTAAAAAATAAAATACAAATTCTGGTGTAGACTGTCCCTTTCATATAGACCTACTATAGCATTATTATAGATTTACTATGGTCTTATTATAAACCCACTATAGACCAACTAAAGCCTTATTATAGACCTACTATAGCCTTACTATAGACCTACTATAGCCTTACTATAGACCAACTAAAGCCTTAATATAGACCTACTTTAGCCATACTATAAAACTGCTATAGACCAACCAATGGCTTAAAATTGACCTACTGTAGCCTTACAATAGACCTACTATAGGCTTACTATAGACCAACTAAAGCCTTATTATAGACCTACTATAGCCTTAATATAGACCTACTATAGCTGTACTATAGCCCTACTATAGACCAACTAATGCCTTAAAATAGACCTACTAAAGCCTTACCATAAATCTACTATAGCATTACTATAGATCTACTATAGCCTGACAATAGACCTACTATAGCCTTACTAATTACCTACTATAGCCTTACTATAGACCTTCTATAGTATTACTACCAAGCTATTATAGCAGTACTATAGACCTGCTGTGACCAACTAAAGCCTTAATATTGACCTACTATGGCCCAACCATAGACCTACTATAGCCTTACTATAGACCTACTATAGCCTTACTATAGACCTACTATAGCCTTACTATAGACCTACTATAGCATTACTATAAACCTACTATACCCTTACCATAGACCTACTATAGCCATACTATAAACCTACTATAGCCTTACAATAGACCTACTATAGCCTTACTATAGTCCTTCTATAGCCTTTCTATAAACCTATTATATTCTTACTATAAACCAACTATAGTAGCCCACTCATGTTTGGTGGGTGGATCTGTGACAAGAAGGTAAAGCCAGGTGCATTTTTGATGGAGCTGAGGTTGTATCAGTCAGTCATCATCATAATTAAAACATTAATTAGAAGTCATGTTTTACTTTTGCATTTGCTATCATGAATGTATTTTATAATCCCTATAAATATCCCCTGCTATACACCTGTTTTGTTTTTTTATTATTAATATTTTGGGTCTGTGTAAAACTGATTGTCTTATTATACTGTTTACTATTTTAACCATACGGTGTGTTGTTGGAATTCCAAGAATAGAACAAGTTCCTTTATTATTACATTTTAATGTTAATACTGTACTGTAAATAATTACATAGTAGCATTTAAACATCAAAATTATATTATTATTTTTCCTGATAATGATAATTAATTTGCTGACTTTATTATATTAGTTTAAATTCACTTTTAACAAGTTTCACTCCATATTTTTTTAGGCAACCTCCCCCCAACATGTATAAATTCTCTGCTTTCATATGTATAATGCAACATTTTTTTAAAGTGCCTCTTTTAGTGACTTAACATATGTATGTTAATAAAAAAATAATGATTGAATGAAAAATGAGTGGAAAAGAGTGAAATAGTTTAAATAAATAATACAAAGATAAAAGGTATAACTCAAATACAACCAATAGGATCTAATTACCACGTTGTAACCTTGAAACTTGTGAATACCAGACTGATATAACTTTGACACTGCTCTTAAAATTTCTTGAGTTTGGAGTGATTATTTTGTGCATTAGAAGTTTGACGTGTTGGTTCTGATGTGTCATTTGACGCACTGAAATGACATCTGATGCGCTGATATAGAAATTGTTTTGACCGACGTGCAAATTGGCACAAGTTCGCACTCCTTTTCATACAAGATTCATGCTCATTGACATATGAATTTTGTAAACTTGCCAGTTTGAAGAAATGGTTTAAAATATAATTCCATGTCTGGGATTTTATCTTTGTTGAAATACAGTTTTATATTTGCCTAGAAGACTTGCATATGACTCAATTATCAGATATGGTGCGAGTGATTGGTGTCTTTAGAGCAAATAATAAAATCACTTTCACAACTTAAATTACAGTTCTCAATGATACATAGTAAATATGTGCACAAACAGAAAAATAAAGTGTTTTGGACAACAAAATATATATATATACCTTGTTATGTCTAAGATTAATTCAAGGGGTTCAGTTGAATTTTGAAAAAAAATTAATCATTTGTTAATATTTCTATGGGGAAGGTTCTCAGGGTAGCAGAGAAGCAGCTGGGGAGCAGCATAAACGTAAATAAAGTTAAATTAGTAGCTAGAGCAACTGCTACAAGCCAACAGCAGCACAAATGAATATATTTTACTTGTACTGCAAAATTAGTGAGTTTTCGCATTTGACCGAATATCTATGCACATTTGTAATACTAAGGAAATAAAGAGACAGTAAACATTTAGAAAAACAGCAATTGCCTGTGAAAGGGTATTTTGGCACCATGTTTAGTCACACCCAAGCTCTAGAGTGTGCGCTAATAGGAGTATATGGTGTTTGATTGGCTTTAACACTTGCCTTCACTTTCGTTAAAAAAAAACAAAAAAACTCACAAAGGGGATTGGTGACCTAGATCTTGAATGTACAGCAAGAGGGATCCCAGAATATCCTTATGAAAGTATTTTTGGACACCTATCTGCAAGTTGTAGGTGTAAAATAATCCAGGGCTTTAAAAGCATTGCAGTATTCTTGAAATAGAGCAAAAATTCACAAGTACACAATCCACATATTAGTCTCGATTACAAGTGGAGCACAAAAATATTAGCATTATTGTGCTCTAAAATCGTTCAAGTTAAACCAATAGCGGTTTTCTTTCTACGATCATACTACAAGATCAAAGTAATATAGTAGGCCTGGAGCTAAATTCTATAGCACACTAACATCTGGATGTTCTATAACAAGGGTCAGTTAAATCTGTCACATAATAAACTTATATAGGGGTGTGCTGAAAAAATCAAATGAGGGTGACACAGGCTGTGAGTTTTGCAGGGTCATGGGATGTGTACCTAGTCCGGATTGAGAATGCAGTCTATTTCTTTGTTTTATATTCATCTATGGAATTACAAAGGGCATGTGTCACTGTTATTTGTATTTTAGTGTGTTTGGTTGAAGGCGTGTCTTGTGTGTGTGTAGGTTAGGGACCCAGGGAGTAAGGGACCATGATGTGGTCTTGGGCCTATCGCCATTGCTTTAACTAACTCTTCCATTTTGCTTTTAATCTAGCTTTGCACTTAGAGAGTGCCAGTCTTTCTATGTGTTTTAGGGAAGAACTCCAGTATTTGACCTTCGGTTTATATATTTCTTTGAATATATTATACAAGTGTTTTGTAATGCATATATTCAAGAAATAACACTTTACTACACCCTTCACTATCTATGTAAAGTATAGGGCACACTATAAAAATGCTGATATTCTCTGGTAAGTGTTTGTTAACATCCACTTATCGTAACAGATTGTAGACTATTCTTAGTACAAGGAATACGCACTCTGCACTATGGGTTGAGCTCCACTTGTAAATCTAGCCCATTGTATTTAAATAAAATGCACCACAACACTGAACGGGAATAAATGTGTTTAGTTTCGGTCAGTTCTATTGACCTTCAGTGGTTTGCGATGACAGCATTTCTTTGCTCATGATGATATTGGGTTTCACAAGGGACATGTGAAAATTAGCCATTTAATGGGAATCCATCATGTATATTTCATTGTGATAAATGGTAAAGGACCAGGAGTTCTTAGTGACCTTTGATAACAGCAAAAAACAACCACAAGACTTCTATTTCAGGTTCTTGCAAAGTAATACTGAACATACCCCTCTTATTGTTAATATCATGGGGTTGTTTGCTTATTGTTTTAACCCCTTGCTGTCAACAAGAAAATGTGTGAAGAATCCTACAGTTTTTTTTTTAATTAGATTTCACTAAGTAATAATCATATGATAAATGTATTTATAAAATGAATGTGTACACAATTTAGACATCATTTATTAGTATATTTTTATAAAAAGGGATTTCAAATTCAAACCTGAAATAAACATACACGCGTTTCAGTTTTGAATTGAAGCATTTTTGAAATCCCCATTAGACTTCTGCATGGACAATACAAATATGTTTCAAATAAATTATTTGTCACAAAAAAAGATTTTTTTTTATTTATTTAAGGGACACAAACTCACATTTTTTTTTGTTTCATGATTCAGATAAAACATACAATTGTAAACAACTTTCCTAGGTACTTATATTAACAAATTTTCTTCATTTTCTTGTTATCCTTTGTTGAAAAGCAGGGATGTAAGCTCAGGAGTGTGCACGTGTCTGCAGCACTATATGGCACCAGTTTTGCAACGTTATACATTAGCCCTAGATGGCAGCACTATTTCCTGTCATGTAGTGCTCCAGACATGTCCACGCTACCTATCTAGATATCTCTTTAACAACAAAAAAAAAAAAAAAACAAGAGAACAAAGCAAATTTAATTATAGAAATAAATTGGAAGCTTTTTAAAATTGTGTTTGTATCTGAATCATGAAAGAAAAATTATGGGTTTCATGTCCCTTTAAGGGGTCTTGGGAATTCCCTTGTTGATTTGTCAGCTATTTCCTAACATAAACAGTTCAGAGCAGCAGTGAAGCAGCTAGACAGCAGCTTAAACTTAAATAAAGTTTAATAATAGCTATTGCTACTGCTACATGCTAGTAGCAGAAAACTAAAATATGGAATCAGGATTGACAAGACCAAAACTGAAGCTTGCATACTTATTGGCTGACAGAGAAACCTGACAACTGGCATTTACATTGCTTTACTGCTATTGAAATGTTTAAAATTAATTTGAAGCCTTTCCCACCTTTAGAAAAGCCTTTTTCCGACTAAGGACCAGATAACAAATGGTGTGCTTTTTAGCACTTTCACTTGAGTGCAAACACCACCAGACAGGACCAGCGCTTGCATAAGGATCTTGGCAACCGCCTTAGGGCACTCTAGCAGTGGGGTGCAAAATTGGAGACTGAGCAGTGATTTTTATTTTTTATTTTTTTCTGAGTAGTGATTTTTTTTTTTATAAAAAGTGTTGTGTGTCACCCCACTCCTCAATTCTTCTTCCTTGACGAAGTTGGCAGCTGACTCTGTGAGTAATACCGGGTTGTTAGGGAACTGGCCTGCATTCATGTGTAACTGCTGCAGTGTTGTGGGGGGATGGCAAGGTGTCCTTATATATGTATTTAATATACCCTGTGTGTTAGCTGCAGCGCTGTGGGGTTGCAAGGTGTCCGTGTCCTATATCCCTGGAATTAGCTGTATATACAGTATATATATATATATATATATATATATATATATATATATATATATATATATATATATATATATAAAACAAAAGAAGGCAGGCACTCTCCAGATTTACTTAGGGGTCATTTTTTTAATCCCTTGTGAGGTTTTGGATTGTAATCCCTGTCTTCAGACCAACAACCATAGATAATATTTACATGTGTATTTATATATATATATATATATATATATATATATATGTAGTGGTAGATTTATCATAGTGCGAGTGGACATAATATGATGTAGCTTGTGCAATGCCGCCCTGCTAGCAGGGGGTGTCAATCAACCCGATCCTATTCAATCGGGATGATTTTCTGTCTGCGGCTTCAGAGCAGGCGGACAGCTGTTTTGTGTTGGATTTTGCAACCGGTGACCTATGTAAAACTATTACTGACATAGTGATAACATGACTATTGCAAAAAAATGTTTCTAATCAAAATTGAAATGCATTCATGTGCTTTATGTCCCTTTACTGTTTTAAAATCCAAGATTTTAATTTATCCTTTTTTACATATCTGCATAAATATTCAGAATAAATGACAATGGCATTTTATGCAATATCTTGTGGTTAGAGAAATACAACTACTTGACTGCTAAGATTTCAATCTTATATTCATTTTGGAAGCAGTCAAGTGAAAGCAGAAATCTTCTAGACGATGTGGCTTCATTTGCTAGCTAGGGGTGCCACCTGGCCTCAGATTACACTGACAGCTTAAATCATGACTTGTGTTTAAATAAACACGCTGCACTTGATTTGCTTTTTGGCATACACGTCACAGGAATATTTCAACAAGAAGAAGTCCTAACCCGGCATGAGGTTACAGGGTCAAATACAGCACTTATTGGGGGATAATAATACAATAGAAATGTATTGCAGATGCATTACAATGTATTTATTAATGCATGCCTCTGTGCTCTAAATAAGTAATTATATTAAAAGTAATAGAATTGTTTTACCAAAAAGAGAAACATTGTATCTTATTTTACAAAATATTTATAAAGTCCCATTAAAGGGATATGAAACCCCAACAAATTATTTTGTGATTTAGACAGAGAATACTATTTAGAAAGACATTTACTTCTAATATCAAATCTGCTTCTTTCCCATGGTATTCCTTGTTAAAGAGATAGTAGGTAGGTCTCTGGAATTCTACATGGCAGGAAATAATGCCATCTAGTGCTTTTGTATATGGGGAACTGTTTGTTCTCTATAAATATACTGTATATGTATATCTCTGCGCTACTTACCCCCTTTGCTGCGTAAGGTTCAGATGCCGTCTGTGACGTCATCAGAATGAGGCTCCCATGGGAGCCTATGGAAACGCACTCTTGTGAGCACAATGCTTTCTAGCAATGCGAACGTGAGCTCGCGTTTGCAATGCAATTTGCTTGTAAAACCAGCACACATTATTGTGTGCTGGTATTATAAAGTGGAGCACCAATATTGCTTGCACGCAGCGTATTGTTTAAAATTGCATGCTTTGGGGCATATTTATCAACGTGCGAGCGGATGTGATACAATGTAGCGTATCATGTCCGCTGCACATCGATAAATGCCGACAGCATACGCTGTTGGCATTTATCATTGCACCAGCAGTTCACCAGAACTGCTTGTGCAATATCGCCCCCTGCAGATTCGTGGCCAATCGCCTGCTAGCAGGGGTGTCAATCAACCCGATCGTATTTGATCGGGTTGATTTTTGTCTGCTGCCTCAGAGCAGGCGGACAAGTTATGGATCGGCGGTCTATTCCGAGCTTGATAATTAGGCCCCTTTGAATCATAAAAGAAAAAACTTTGGATTTTATATCCCTTTATAAACCTTTTACTTTTGTGCAGAAATATTGTGTTTGTCACACGCTTCCTAGAAAAGCCAGAAAGCAAATTCTGTAACTTGCTAATGCTGCAAATTAAATAGCTGGTTTAGGCAATTTGCAGCATTTTTTAAACCCAGGAAGCAGAATTTGCTTTTTGGTTTTCAGGGAGTGTGGGCCAAACACATTTTTTATATAAACTAAGAGTGTTTAATGTGTCACTTTTAGATGAAAAATATATATATATTTTTAAAGTAACGGTAAGTAAAACATTTTCTATATCGGTACGTTTAATCTATTTGCCATCCCCAATTATTTTAGCAATAAGTATTTATGTATATACAGGTAGAAAACCCTTTATCCAAACTGTTTGGGACCAGAAACGTTTTGGATTGCGGAATAATTTGGATTTTGGAATATTTGCTTCTTTAAAATGTGACAATTTGGAGCGGGGATGGGACCAAATGTAAACAACATCTTATGTCATTTATTCAATATTTATATGTCATAATTGTAATTTTTATAAGTTTATTTGATTTTAAAATATTCATTAAAAAGTTTGGATTTCAGAATGTTTGAATTTGGGGATTCTAGTTTTGGGGATCTGTATTATAATTGTTTTCACTTTTTAGGATTATTGGTTTACATGCTCATAAATATATTATTTGAAATAAACAGTAATTTCAGATGTAATTAGAATATTTTTGTAAATATTCTATCTTCAGTTTGCAAAAATGTTCCTGTTAAAAGTTATTTGTTTATATGATAATATGCACACAAACATGTGCACAACCATAAACACACATGCCTACAACACACAGTGGTGTCAGATTAAAATTGCAATGCCAGCAAATAAGGAAGCATCACATGCCCACTATCCAATGGGAGTTGGCTTTGCAGTCTGTGCACTTCCTGCAAGTGACTTCTATTCTTGTTTCAAAATGTTCCCTCTAGTTCTCTCATGTTGCTGACCGCGTCATGTTCCTGCCTATGAGTTCCCCAAGTCGTGTACTGGAATTCTCATTTAGTTGGGAAGTCATGTCCTTCGGTTCTCAAGTTACAGACACTGTATGTTTCTGATTATGGTCCCAATTCTCTAAAGCTCTCTGGTCTGTTGAGATTTTCTAGAAGGCCTCATTAGTATTGCAAGGTTTTAGAAAGGAAAATTTTAACTTTACAGCTGTATGTAGGGTCCTGGGAGTGAAGGAGAGACACATATATACATGTAATACATTAAATAATATGATGCTCCAAAAAAAGATTTTGAGGCCGAATTATCAAATGTCTGTCGGACCTGATCCGACAGTGCGGATCAGGTCCAACAGACATCGCTGAATGCAGAGAGCAATACACTCTCTGTATTCAGCATTGCACCAGCAGCTCACAAGAGCTGCTGGTGCAACACCGCCCCCCGCAGACTCGTGGCCAACCGGCCACCAGCAGGGGAGGTATCAATCAACCCGATCATACTCGGGTTGAATTCCGGCGATTCCAGTCCTCCTCATCAGAACAGGCGGACAGGGTTATGGAGCAGCGGTCTTTAGACCGCTACTACATAACTGCTGTTTCTGGCGAGTCTGAAGACTTGCCAGAAACACGGGCCCTCAAGCTCCATACGGAGCTTATTCGATAGGCCCCATTGTGTGATTTCTCTCCATGCTGGTGAGTTTTTGTTTTATCATTTGGGCCTAAGCATTTACCAAGATTTGTTTTAGAGTTACTGATCCAGTCTGTTCCTGAAAACAAGTTTATCAGATGATGTTCTGAAGATCTCAAGATGCTACCCTGGTCTTTCTGCCATACTATAAGCACCTACTCTACTCCTTCATCAATGTTCCTTTCAATACTGTATCATTACATATATTACAAGCTCAACCTATTGGGTATTGGACAGATAGGACATAGCTCCTCGACTAGTTGCTTCATGAGAATAGGGCTGACTAGTTGCTTCATGAGAATAGGGCCGACTAGTTGCTTTATTATCCCATAGTTTCTAGGATCTATTTAAAGGGTTCTCTATCAGCTCTGCTAATGTAGCTCTGTGGATCTCACTGAAATAAGGATCTCATTTATATAAGGATTGCATTAAGTGCAAGAGTTATTTCATTAGGTATTTTGCATATTCCATTGACTTGGTTGATTGTTTTAAAAGTTTAATTTAATAGACTACTTTTTTTAAAGCACTTTATTTCATTCTGTTAACTGTTGTTGTCTTAATCTACAGGGAGCAGAATATTCACAAGCATTCATCTTGTGAATTAGATTTGAATTCTGCAACTGTATAGTTATAAGGTAAAGTCACTTAGCATTTTCTACAATAGGGGCTTTTGTATTTGGATAACAATTGTGTGTTTTCAATTGGTAGGCAATTAGGAGAGAACCCTACCCTTAGTTTCTAGGATCTATTTAAAGGGTTCTCTATTAGCTCTGCTAATGTAGCTCTGTGGATCTCACTGAAATAAGGATCTCATTTATATAAGGATTGCATTAAGTGCAAGAGTTATTTTAGGAGTTATTCAGAGTTAGTCAGTGAGGAGGTTACATATTGTAGTAATTTGATAGAGTATCTACATATTTATTTAAACATGTCTCAGATTCAGTGCAATGGATGCCTTGCCCTGTTTGATCGTGCAGTATTCTGGAGATTCAGAGGCTGCCCAGTGTGTAAGCAGTTTTCTCTCTTATGGAAAGAAATAGCTTATCTTAAAGATACAATAAATAACATGTCTGTTTGCTCAAAACATCCTCCTAAGGAAGTTGCACCTCTACCCCAGAGACTAAGAAAAATGAGATGGACAACTGTTGGCACAGGAAGGGTAAGAACAGTAGAACAAAGGCATACTCCTCACCCTCTGCCTTATGCTGCTATTACTGCTGGCATCTGTGAAGAAGAGAGCACAACTGCTAGTACTTCTGACAGTGTAACAGGGAGGTCTGAGTTTCTGGTGTCTGAATCTGCAAACAAGAAATCCAAGGTAAGATCTGCAAATGTAAATTTCTGTAAGACCTTGTTAATAGTTTACTCCATTTTAAGAAATGTACAGATAGATGATGATAATGGTGATTTGAGAGAGGTTAGATGTCTTCCAGGTTCTACCGCTCACAGAGATTTAAATCGTATTTCAAGAATTGTTAAAGCAGCTAGAAAAGACAGTGAGATGGTATTGTTCACCTAGGTACAAATGAGCTGGTAGCAATGATAGAAAATACAGAAAGTTAGATGTTATTGTTCACCTAGGTACAAATGAGCTGGCTAGAAATGATGTTGTTGCTGTGCAAAATGAGTTTTTTAAACTAGGAAGTTGTTTAGATCATGTGGCTGCATCTGTGTCCTTTTCTGCTGTTTTACCTGTGTATGGACAGGAAGAAGGAAGAATGCAGCGTATTATAGAATTTAACTCTTGGTTAGAAAGGTGGTGTAGGGAGAGAAGATATGGTTTTGTTAGCCATCCAAGCCCTGTTTGGCTTGATATCAGCTTGTATAAGAAGGATGGTTTGCATCTGGATATTAAAGGGACAGGAGTATTGAGTAAAGAATTTAAATACTTTATTAGTAGCAATTTAAACTAATGAAGGGGGACAGAGGTAATATACCCATCTGTCCCCCAGAACATGCCAAGACATTCAACCAAATTTCAGATTCTTGTTTATTTAAGAAAAAAAAACACATTACTTTTAGGAATAAGACTTATAGTAGGCAGGGGTTGTATTGACCATGCAAAAGGATTTGAGAATTCTAGAAATATTCTACGTGCAATGTGCACAAATGCTCACAGTTTAGTAAGTAAATTACCTACACTTACTGCAATAATGATTCAAGATAAGTTGGATTTAGTAGCTATAACAGAGACATGGTACAATGACTCTCATGACTGGGAAACAGTCATACCTGGTTACATCTTGTTTAAAAAAATAGAGTAGGTAAAAAAGGGGCGGAGTTGCTCTGTACGTGAAAGACAATATTAAAGTAACTGAAATTGTAGAAAAAAATGACAATGTAGAAAGTGTTTGGGTAACTATAGAAACTGAAGGGAAAAGAACCAACACGAAAAGGAACTATATTAGATTTAGTACTTACAAACAGTGATATAGTATCTGAGGTGTCTGTGGGTGAGAACTTAGGCTCTAGTGATCATCAGTCTGTATGGTTTAATATTCAGGCAAAGGTACTAAGCAACCATAGTAAAATAAAAGTCTTAGACTTTAGATCAACTGATTTTTCTTACATGGGCAGATACCTAGATGAATCCCTAAAAGGGATGGCACAGATTACAGGAGTACAAGAACAGTGGGAATATTTTAAAAATGCTATTCTAGTGTGCAACTAAACACTGTATTAGGCTTGTTTGTAAAAGTAAAAGAAAAAAAAAACAATATGGTTTTCAAGAGAAGTAGCACATGCAGTTAAGACAAAAAAGACAGTCTATAAAAAATTCAAACTCACTGGCTCAGAAGAGGATAAAGAAAAATGGAGAACCCATCAAAAGATGACAAAGCAGTTAATCAGAAAGGCTAAAGCTGATGCAGAAGAGAAAATAGCACAATCTGTAAAAAACGGTGACAAAACCTTCTTTAGATATATCAGTGAAAAGAGAAAAACTAACAGAGGGATAGTTAGACTCAAGAATGAGGATAGAGTAGTGGAAGAAGATAAACAAATAGCAAACTGTTTAAATGATTACTTTTGTTCAGTCTTTACAACCGATGGTAAAGATAGTGAGATTCTATTAAGGGATGTTACTGTAAATAATAATATGAGTCATACTTTTCTTTTTACAGAGGAAGAGGTTTTAAGGGCTTTATCAAAAATAAAAGTTAATAAGTCTGTGGGTCCAGATAATATTCATACAAGGGTTCTAAGAGAACTTTGATCTGTAATAGCTACTCCATTAGCTGATTTATTTAATCAGTCACTTCTAACAGGAGTTGTTCCAAAAGACTGGAAAATTGCCAATGTAGTCCCTCTTCATAAAAAGGGTAGTAGGGAAGATTCTACTAACTATAGGCCAGTCAGTTTGACCTCAATTGCAGGAAAATTAATGGAAACTCTTTTAAAGAAAAGACTTTTATCTTTCATTCAGACAAACAACTTAGAAGACAAAGGACAGCATGGTTTCACTGCTGGAAGATCATGCCTGACTAAACTAATTGATTTCTTTGACCATGTAACTAAAATAATAGACCAGGGAGGAGCCGTAGATGTTGCATATCTAGACTTTAGCAAAGCATTTGACACCATCCCACACAACAAACTTATTCACAAAATGTATTGCCTTGGAATAGATGCTAAGATTGTTAAGTGGGTAGAATGCTGGCTTAAAGATAGACAACAGAGGGTTTCAATTAATGGAGTACATTCAAATGAGGCATCAGTTACTAGTGGTGTTCCCCAAGGGTCAGTTATTGGGACTGTTTTGTTTAACATGTTCATAAGTGATATTGGAAGTGGACTTAAGGGGAAGGTTTGCTTGTTTGCTGATGATACAAAAATTTGTAACAGGGTAGATGTTCCAGGAGGAGTTGATCAAATGAACTGTGATATTAATAAACTAGAGGACTGGTCAAATAAATGGGATCTGAAATTTAATATTACCAAGAGCAAAATTATGCATATAGGATCCAAAAACCCAAAGGCCAATTATAGTCTCAATATTACATTACTGATTGTAAATATAGAAGAAAGGGATTTGGGAATTATTATTTAAGATGATTTAAAATTTGGTACACAATGCCGCAGTGCAGCCAGCAAGGCCAGTCAAATGCTTGGTTACATTGGAAGAGGTTTTAGTAGCAGAAATAGCAAGGTTCTTATGCCACTTTACAGATCATTAGTTAGACCAAATATGGAATACTGTGTACAGTTTTGGAGACCATATCTTCAGAAAGATATAAATAAACTAGAAGCTGTCCAAAGGAGGGCTACTAAAATGGTACATGGTCTAAAATATAAAACGTACAAAGAAAGACTCTATGATCTAAATATGTATAGTTTAGAGGATAGAAGGGAAAGAGGTGACATGATAGAAACCTTCAAATATATGAAGTGACTTAATAAAATAGAAGCTGAAAGCATTTTTCACAAAAAAAATTAATGCCAAGGGGTCACAATCTAAAGTTAGAGGGTAGTAGATTCAGGAGAAATTTGAGGAAGCATTTTTTTACAGAAAGGGTGGTAGATTCATGGAATGAACTTCCATTTGAGGTGGTAAACACAAAGACTGTAAAGGAATTTAAAAATGCCTGGGACATGCATAAGGCTATCCTAAGGAAAAAGTAACATGTAATATGGGTAGACTTGATGGGCCTTTTTGGTTCTTATCTACCGTCAAATTCTATGCTTCTATGTTTCTATTAGAACAGGGCTGACTAGTTGCTTTATGAGAATAGGGCTGACTAGTTGCTTTATGAGAATAGGGCTGACTAGTTGCTTTATGATAATAGGGCCGACTAGTTGCTTTATGAGAATAGGGCTGACTAGTTGCTTTATGAGAATAGGGCTGACTAGTTGCTTTATGATAATAGGGCCGACTAGTTGCTTTATGAGAATAGGGCTGACTAGTTGCTTCATGAAAATAGGGCTGACTAGTTGCTTTATGAGAATAGGGCTGAATAGTTGCTTTATGAGAATAGGGCTGACTAGTTGCTTTATGAGAATAGGGCCGACTAGTTGCTTTATGAGA